>NW_026732777.1:12500-274817 GCF_028476545.2 Physella acuta
TCGCACCATCTGAACCCCCCCTCCCCCCCATCACACACCGTCACAAAATTACGGTCCCCCTCCCTACGAGTGTGATGTCATTTATGGACGACCCCTTACATATAAATACAACTTTAAGTTAATATTTGTTATTGTAAAAATAGAGCTTAAGTTCTAAACAAAATAGTTTGGTAGGTTTTTAGCATTATCAAGTTGAAAAACAAATACATCAGTAGCCGATGTAGATTGCAATACTTAATGTTAGTATACATACACTCTTAGTCGTAAATTAAACATCTAATTAATTGTTTTTTTTTTCATATTTTTCACCCTCTCCTAAACAAAAATTCGATACATAAACACACAATATAGACATTTTACAATTATAACTAAAGACAGTCAAGCTTAAAAAGTTCCGTTTTTTTTTTAACTCACCTTGGGAGGGTGCAGAGAGCCCAACACTACACGGATATTTTTTTTCAGTGGGATTTTTTCAGACTTTTTTCTCCCGGTAGTGTGGGGGGGGGGGGGGGGGAGCACTTAAAATTTTCTAAGGGAGAGGGGGGGGGGGTATGTCGTAAAGTACAAAGTAGATTCGTGGACTTAGCAACAATTTCAATAAAATGAGATTACGCTTGCAAACTGGAATTGAAGGAATTAGTACACACTTTTGAGACGAAGGAGGCACCTAAAATTTAATTTTGATGTCTACTTATAACATGTATGCAAATGATAATAAATAAACACGTCACATTTAATTCATAGTTTTCTTACACATATGTTTTAGTAATTAATTTTTGTTAAAAGGGGGCGTTTTAATAAGTTTTGCCTAGGGCGCTAAATAACCTGGCGCCGACACTGGCTAGCAGCATAGCGACCCCGCCGTCCGACTATCACATGGGTTATTCTGATATGTAGGAGATCACTAATAATTATTCGAGTATTTATCGAAATGAGTAGGTTGTCTCCCTTTACATTGATCTGCAGTGACTCGTTGTTGACTCATTTTGTATATACAGGGCCGGCGCTACCTATAAGGCGAACTAGGCGGTCGCCTAGGGCGCTGTCCGTAGGGGGGCGCCAAAATGGGTTGGAAAAACAAATTGAAAGTTTGAGGGTGGGGTGCAAATCGAAAGTTTGTCCCGGGGCGCCAGGAAGGGTCGCTACGCCTCTGATAATACGGGGGCACGAAAAAAATTGCGGGGTGGGGGGGGGGGGTGCGCTTTTAATAAGTTTTGCCTTGGGCGCTAAATAACCTGGCGCCGGCACTGTGTATTTACTTAGTTTCATTACTGACAAATGATATCGAAAAACGCGTTATCAAACAAAAATGTAACGAAACAACTATGTCAACTTTCTACCAAATATACATACAGAAATATAAAATTCATAAGTTTAAACATGTATACAAACATACATTAACCATACATACAGAGGATATAAAATGAAAACATAAATAGTAAACAAACATATAAACAAACATTTATATAAACATATGTAGTAAACAAACATGTAAATTAAACGAACATTCTTAGTAAATAACACACATAGTAAACAAACATGTATACAAACATACACAGTAAACAAACATACTTGGTAAACGAATATGCATACAAACACAGATAGTTAACAAACACACATAGTAAACAAACAAGTATACAAACATGTATAAAAACACACATTGAAATATAAAAATATGCATAAGAACATACACAGTTAACAAACATGTATACATACAAACATAGTAAACAAAGTCTGAGAAACGTTGGCAAGCCAAACCATTTTTAATCGCCCAGTAGATGTGACATAAGATACGCTCACAAATGTACTAAAACAGAACGGCACTAGCTACACAGGGCTGTCATCAGTTGAACCAGTGATGGGAAAAACGTTACATACAACTTGTACAACGGGTGGGTGGGTGGGTGGCTTCAAGGTACATGTGCCAGTAGGCCTAACATGAAGCGAGCTCAGCTAAAATTAGCAACAAGGTTTGTAGCTACACTACAATGGACATTGGATAGTTTGTGTTGATAACTATTTTTTTTAAACTAATACACTTTTAAATACAATAATTTTTTTAATGTGCTTTACTGTTTTAAATATTTTAAAATTATCTCCCTTGTTTGAGCTTTATCTCATTTATGATAGCCTTTCTTGGTATCAGTTATTTTAGTAAATAAACAAATATTTATAATGTAAAAATAACATGTATTAATTTTCGTCTAGATAAGGAGACTTAAACTAGAATGTTCATTACATTTCTTTTAAATAGTAATGGTATTTTTTTTCTTTAAAAAATCCAACTACTTCATACCAAAAAAAAAAAACCCCAAAAAAAAACTAATAGATAAAAATGGCACTGGCAGATTAAGATTAAGACAAGGCATCTAAAAACGTCTTTAACTCATTTACAGATGTAACAATATTTATGTCTGAATCTACTAATGTAAACAGATATTCATAGAAATATACAGTCAATATTATGACAAAATAAAAAATTTAAGTACCTAAAAAACGTAAGAAGGTAAAAAAATGTAATAATGTATATTTCGACCATGTTACACAATTGATAACCATTACATGTAAAATGAGACATCATTTATCCATGTGATATTTTAGGCTTGTGTCGGTTTGATAACCATTAAATACTGTGTCATTCTTGTTCAAAGTTTACATAACATATTGCACTTATCAATATATATTATTACAATAATTATGTCTGAATGGTGGATGAAGTAATAAATGACAAATTTTATCACCAAAGGCAAATAAAAAAAAAATTTAACCATACTTCCTTGTGAGTAGCTTCAACATGCATTGGACAACACCACACCAGCTGCAAGTGTGCATAGTAAAAGCATAGATGTGTGCACTGGCCAATCAAAAAGGCTGTTACATGTATACATTGATAAAAGAGTGGTGGGCATTGGTGTGCTATTTTTAGATCATACTGTGGAGATAACACTGACATGATAGGGTGAAGTTGACCTTTGACCAGGGGTATACATAGCAATGTTACTAGATCTAATATTTCAAAGTTTTTTTTTCCTAAGTTCTATGGGGTTTAAGTACATGCAATAAATCTACAAGTTTGACAATTAATCTAGATTCTATGTTTGAGATAAATATCAAAATACATTAACAATAGGGAAAATGGAGGAGGGGGGGGGGGGTGGGGTTACAAAATAAAAACCATGCCTGCCCTAATTCTGATTATACTCCACTACAGATAATTATCTTAGAGTCTGATATTTCTTTTAATCTCAATTCTTTTATTTGTAAAACTTGCGGGTGAAGACTTATTTATATTACCGTTTAAACTATTTATTAAAATGTCAACATTCTTACATAAATAACAAAACGACCTGAATATCTAATACTGCTAATACTGACCATACCTTTAGGAATGAAACTAATGGTTGTATCAACATGATATAAAACATCTTTGGTGAAATTCAACAAAACAATGTTTAATTTAATCATTTAAAATTAGTTGAAATTCACTAAAGAACCTTAGTTTTCATTGGTTTTAAATTTGTTTTACTTGTGATTTTTTTGTTAAGTTATGCATACATATGCATAGCCAAAAATTTGTTCTTAATGTAAGTAATTAAAAGAAATTACATTTCAAGCTTGTAAAAGACATGGGAAAACTTACATTTATCACTGATTTACAATACTTTTGTATTCTTCTATAGCTAAAAAAAATTATCAGATCTGCTTTAAAAAATAAACAGTGGTTGAATGTTTAAAAAAAAAAATTACAAAAATAGGATCAAAGTATCACAAAGTAAGTTCTGCAAGTGGAAAATTACAAATAATGACCTCAAGCAGCCGGTGAAAAAAATTTATAATAGAAAAATTGTTCTGAAATGAATTAAAACGTTGATATTGGCATCAGAATCAGAATCATCTCAAAGTTCAGGAAAAATTATTTTTAGATATTCATTCTAGTTAAATTAATATATATTTTAGTAGAAAAAAAGAGTTGTAGTCCTTGTTATAACAACATGCAAATGATTTTAAAATACGTACTTTGAAAATTATTTCCAGGTTTTTGAGGCAGAAAATTAGATTATAAAGAAATTATTACGGTAATCAAAAATAAATTTAAACTTCAAGTTTTGATAATTTAAATTATTTTTGCTATAAAGGTTTCACTACCAGAGAATGCTAAAAAAAGGAAGAGAAAGATTATGTGTCTCAATGTCAGGTCAAAATAGTCTTAATTGTTTTGTAACAAAAACTTGTTTGAAATATCATTTGTTATTTCAGCTGTGTATCTTAGTAAGTAAGTTCTTATTAGTTTTTTATTCGTTAGCAAAACTTAATCTTATATTTTACTGTATCAGATACTATGTTTAAAATGCAAAAAATTTTAATATAAAAGAATTTAAAATATTGTTATTAGGCATGCTTCAATCACACAAAAGAAAAAAGTGTAAAACATATTTTCTAACACATCATTGGCAAATGACAAATGTAGTTAATTAACTAATATAGTGCATATTTACAAAACAAAACACAAACATCAATACAACCTGGCAAGCAATATTTTAGTTACTTACTGATAAAAATCTGGCCAGGACTGCATTATGCCATGTGTGTTACAACAGTGAGATAGGGGCACATTAGGGTTATAGAATTCAGTAACAAGATAACAATGTACAAATGCATCAAGTAGCTGAGCAGAGAGTATGTACAGAAATAGTGTCAGAAGACAGAGGAAATGGATCCTTTATACAAAATTCATTGTTTTGTTTCAATGTGTAATAATTTCTGCTTAATACGAATATGTCTTATTAACACACTTAATCCTATACAGTTTCATTATCCACTAATAAATTAATCAACCAATTCTCAACAAATACCACATTTAAATTTTTTTTTAGCCAAGGCGTTTTTTTTTTGTTTATGAATGCCTACTCTCAAATTATCTCACATTACAAAATTAGCTTTAAAAATGAGAAAAAAAGGCATTTTACTTCATCCACAAAAAAGGCAGCGTTAAGTATCAAGTGCATAATAAAATATAATTTGATATATATACTAAATCAGGCAGCGCATGCACATAATTTTTTTTTCTAAATTATAAAAAATAACTATAGCTAAGACTAAAATATAAAGCAAATTTTAAAAAAAATAAAACTTAAAACACATAAAGACATTCTATCACTAGCTTCACCAGACAATCTAGAATTTCATCATCATGAATGGCATTAAAATATTTAAAAAGGCTATTTTACATCAAAGAAACAAAGTTGAAGGCTGACTGTGGTTTAAACAAATGTGGGTGTAAAAATATTTCTGTAGTAAAACTGTACTTGGAGAGAGAGAAAAATCATTGGGAAAACATAGTTAGGCATGACGCTGCTTCCAATAATGCACAACTCAACAGAACAAGAAACAAATTCATTAAAATTGATTCCTAAGTTGATGATGTAGAAAGATATTAAACCATTTTTTAAAGAATTATCAGATCCAAGCATTTCAGTTAGATCACAATCATTTCAACGTACATTTACAAATGTATGATCTCTGTATGTCAGACTACCCACGTGCTAAAAATAATATCAATTTAAAGATCTTTGTTGAATTAAAAAAAAACATTTAATTATATTTATAAGTTTAAAAAGTAACAACTTTTCATGGTTTATGAAAGTTAAATGAAAAAAAAGTGGTTACTTTCAAAATGTATTTACCCTAAAGAACAATTACACTGACAAAGTGTATTCTTCATCTCCTTTCATAGCAATATAATTTACCAAGTGTTTTATAAACATCTAATTGTATTTATTTCAATCTGTATACATGGGAGGGTCATAAACTAGTCCAATATCTCACAATATTACAACTCTGTTACAAAATATAAACCATACACAAAAAATGAAATTATCCAATTCTAAAATCCCCTTTTGGTCATACACAACAGTGCATACACCACCATAAATACATACACAAAGGCTAACTGGAATCTACTTCTGGATACTCGTGAATGAACAAAAGCCGCAATAAAGACCAGATGACCAGCGAGATTTTTCAAATCACAATAACTGACCCTGTGCTTATTTCTCATCACAGCAAATGCCAGTTTTCAATGATTAATTCATCACAATAATCTTAATTTCTGGATTCACAGCCAGCCAACTATATCTCAAATTAGTTAAAAACATTAATCACAAATATTAATGACTAAACAATTTTAAAATGTTGATATTTGACATGAATAAATGTAATATTTTGACATATATAGAAAATTGTAATATTTGATAAATCAAAAAGAAGTATTGCACAGTCAGATGGAAGGGGGGATAACACCACATCAATTACTGTAAATTACATCACAACAATCTTTGCTACTCCACGGTACATCAATCAGTACAAGTTTTAAAAATCCTTATATGTAACCACTTAAAAATACAAATAAATGTGATTTTTTTTTTAAATTTCTATTCATATTATATTTCTCATGCTCAAAGTATTGATTCTCAAAAATTTATTTATATAATATCTTTAGTAACATCTACAACCACAAAGACTCCTGATTAATTGATTTATAATTAAAGGTCTCAGTGACAAAAGTACGTAAGCTACATTTTTCAAAAATGAATTGAGACCTGCATAACATTTTTTACATTCCCTACACCATCCCTGTAAATTTGGAACACGAAAAAAATACCCAAGTGGTTTAATTTAATAAAAGTGTTGAAAAAATATTACATATTTCATCCTCATTTTAAAAAAAATTTAAAACTCATTTTTCTCAAAACTATAAAATTACACCTAAGTACTTTTACTACTGAACCCTTCAAATAAACTGTGCATTTTGAGAACAAAGCATGAATACTTTTACTTTTCTTGTAACAGTTTAGTGTCAAATGTGTTAAATGAATAGCTGGCCGCCTAACAGAAACAGAATTAAAAAATTTAATTACATGGAATGAAGAGAACAAGACTGTATCACAAATAACTATAACTTATCAAAACATTTTAAAATTATTATTCATAACAAATTGTAGTAAAATGTACCATAAAACAGATACAAGTTATTTTCTTTTTGTTTTTTCTTTGATGTTTGAACAACGGAAACTGTGAAAATCAAAGTTTACTTTAGTTAATATTAAAATATTTAATTAAGTCTGCAATTTTTCCAGAGATTCAATGTTCCTCGTAAATTAAAGGTAATAAACACATTTATCTCAAGGCATCCTAATCCTCAATCTTTTCAATGGTCCCATTTTATGATATTAGCCGGACAAGACTGTTTTAATTCATTACAAAGTACATTATAGGAGATAAAAGTAGACATTGGAAGGCTAATCTAAAAAGGGCAACTCACAAAATATTGTTGGAGTTATCACAACATGATAACAATTTACTTCTAATTACAACATTATTGCAAATGGGTATTTTTAACTTTAAAACATGATTTTTTTTTTTAAATTTTATTATAAAGTATTAAGTCTAAAATATTTTTAAATATACTGAAGCTAAAAAGCTGTTCTAATTATTGCTAATTAAAGGGCAGACAACAAGCATTAACAATGCAGGGCACAGGTGAGAGCAGGCTTACATAAAACAAGTTCCCACAACAAAGACTAACGCCAATGCAAGAATAATAACATTGACAACTTTAAAGACAGTACATTCAAAGTATGGCACAAAATTAGTAAGAAAAATTAATAACCTGTATGTATATCATTAGAACAGCAAAAGATAAAAAAAACATTTTTTAAACAATAGTGTATAAAGATATTCTTGCAAAATGCAAAAAAATAATAATTTAAAGTAACTTGATTGTTGCTTATGATTGACTTAGATCTAACTTAATGGAGGAAGAAGTTCATAGCTAAATGGAAATGTTTAGATGATATGAAGCTATAAATAATATCCAATGGTGAGACTGCTTTTGTGTCCTCCATGACACTTTAAGATATAATGCAAATGTGAAATTTTTGTAATGGGTGGTAAATGTGTTTTTATTTATTTTACAGTATAGACTTGATTGTAAATATCAAAACACACATCTATACATTGTATTTAAAAAATGTTAATTAATGAGAAGTAATGAAAACAAAATTGTTTCTAAAATTTAAGAATAATGCAAATTAATAAAATAATTGTTAAATAAAGAAAACAAATATGAATAGTTACATTTATGTTGCCATAGATTTGAAAAAAACACAGAGAATGAATGCTCATGTAGCACCATTGTAAAACAGAAATCATAGAATAACAAAATACATACAAAATTCTACAAGCTTACTGCTGGTTCGTTCTATACATTATGAAAAATCAAAAATTGAATATAGTTTGATATGAAAAATCTAATAGAATCACCAAGACAGATAAAAATTAAAAAGTGACTTTTTGTAATAGATCGAAGTCATAAATTGCTTGGCAGTAGAGATCTCTTGATATATATCTTGTCATGATAAATTAGTTTTTTTTAAAAATGACTTGTCTGGATAAATTTAGTAGCAAAATGACTTCTCGATAGATTGAATTTAAAAAATGACTTGAGCACCGGGACAAAAAGAAAGTTTGACTTGTTGCAACTTAAGGTTAAACAGAAAAGAAAAAGACGTGGTCATGCTAGAACTGAGTAACAAAAAATGTATTTTTAAAAAATCATGTATGTATGTATGAGCTAACTTTTAAGGAGATAACTGCCTTTTTTAGACTTGAATATCATCCTAATATTTTTTATCTATGCCCTACTGAATCACTATCCGAACATGTAATTATTCACTAAGTGATTCTTTTAATTAGAATTTCTTTTTCAAACTAGTTCCAAAGTATTATATTATTGATTGATCAAATGCTATATTTTTATGTGTATTTTTTAAATCAAAATGTTGCTTTTGATTTCTACAAAATAGGAACTTAACTATCGTCTTATGTTACTACCTGTTTAAAAAGAAAAACAAAATAAAGTTACAGGTTGCTGTTTCTTCAAAAGTGTTAAGTTATATAAGTGGTTTTGAATAAAATATAAGTACACCAAGCTATACAATAGCCTTAATAATGTTGACAAGAATAGAAGATAACGAATTCACAAGCCAGCTTGTTTTTAAAATTAAAACATTAATACTACATAAATAAATTCACCTCTACAACTTTGATTTTAATCTTTTTTTTTAATTATGATTGGATCAAAATCTTTTTTAAAATAACTTTTTAGTTTGATTATATTTGTGGAAAAGTTAAAAAAGAAAACCAGTTTGGCAGTTATATAACCTGAAAGCAATTTATTGTCCTATTTTCTATAACATATTTGATTTGTATCTCTAAGGCAGAGAGAGTTCGAGAGAAAATTAAAAACTATCATTTGATTATCCAGAGTTTTTGATTATGAAACAATCTTTGGTCTCATGCAGTAGCTAGGTCTAACTAAGAAAAGGCAGCTCACAACCACAGGGGTGTCCAGGCAGGGTTTAACATTGAAGCTGCCAGCTAGGGTACATGCTGTCAACAGTCGACTCTGTGGGTGGGGGTATGAGGGTGGGGGTGGTGTGTTATTGCTTTCTTGAAGAAGCAGACATTTGGAGAACAATTTAACATTTAGTATAAGAAGCCAAAGCTAATATTTCAGTTATCATTATTAAAAAGTGAGTAAGAGAAATATGATATTAAATGTTTTCAGATATTATTATTATTAAGCGGTTTTGGAAAGTACAATAAATTGTTTTTAAGTAGAATATTTTTATATTAAGAAAACAGGCCAAAGATAATATGACCTAAATATTTGAGATTAAAAAGACAAAGTGGAGAAAAAACCGGAATAAAATTCCAATGTGGTAAGTTATCAAGAAAACGTATTTTCCAGAAGAAATATATCATCAAGATTATAAAAGTGTAGTTTGTTATTGTCATAGAAAGAGTTAAAAAGCCAAAAACTACGTAACAGACAAAGAGTAAAATTGTTGATGGATAAAAGATGTACAATTTTTCTATTATTTATAGAGTAAAAAAAACTTAAGTTACCATAAAATCTAATTTACATTGAATTATTACTTTACTTGTTTTTTATGTTTATCAACATTCATCTTTTAGCTCATTGCTAACAGATCTAAACATTTTATCATTCAAGGGGGGAAAAAAAACAAGTGATGTCCAACAGGAGCTATTTACAAAAAAATTGTTTCAGAAACATGTACATTAATACCATACTTTGGTTGGCTATTTATACATACCCATGTTTAAGTTAAAAAAAAACAACTAAAAATGTTTTAATCCAAACTTCAATGCATGTTATATCCTGTATAGTTGATGTATGATGGTTTTCTTTTCACACAGTAACTATAAAATATGCTTCAAAACAATGAATAAGCACTAATAAGCCAAATTTTAGGACATTTTATGTTGTTAAAACCCCTATAAAAGCTATACTTCAATTATATGATGTTATAAGTTATATTTTAACACATATAACATATTATTATAAGCTATACAACACATTATATGTTGTTATCAGCTTTGCTTCCCAATCCAATGTATGTTATGCAAATCTACACTCCAACATACAATTAGGAAAAACTTGTAACACCCACATGGTAACTACCCCTAAAACACTGCCTTAATGAGTGAGTATAATGGAGAAGTTTAAAAACTGTCACACAAACTGAAGGCATGGGATGAGGTAGACACTAATTAATTAAACAGTACTGGGCTCATGCTGGGGGGGGGGGGAGAAATGGGATGGGCGGGGCTAAATACAAGCATGAGCAGAAAAGATGACGTTGCTGCAATGAATAAGATTATATAATCAGCCAGATGTAAATATTCGGCAAGGAAATTGCAATGAGACATAGTAAATGTGTTGTTCTAACAGTTTTATAATCCAGAGCATTTTTAACTACATTGGTATTTAATTACTGATTATTTTGGCCATTTTTAATAGCAAAACAAATTTAACCAACTTTTAACAAGTATTTTAAATTATTTTATCATAATTGAGTTTAAATATTACATCTTAAAATACAACCTTAAAAAAATGCCAAGTAAGAAAGAGAGTAAGAAATTGTATAAAAACTTTCACTATAAAATAATATCAATTTTAAGTCATAGACTTATAGGCTTGTTCAGCTTTTTAGCTCTACACCTCTAAGCCTATTACATTGGGACAGTCGTTACACTGTACAATGAAGTCTCTGTTGCCTGAATTTCAGGAAAAAAAACTACAAGAAATTTAAGTAAAGTCTTAAAAATATCTAATATCAACTTTAAGTATTATTTTCAAAAGTAATGTTATTTTTTTTAAATATGCTAATTATTATCAAAATTAATTAAGTACACATTTCATTTTTCACTAACATGCTTTTAAATGTTTATTTTTTTATTTTTTTTGTTAGCTGTTTGAGTATTATAATTTTCTTTATTTAAAGAACTCATAGTTATTATAAGTATTAATGTATTGACTAAAACAAAGTGGCAATAAAGTGGCTACATACAATTTAACTCTTAAAATAGAAAATCTGCTTAGTACTAGATCCAGTAAAATAAATGAGAATGACTTACACCTCAATTCAATTATTAAATTTATAATGTTTATGCATAATTGATCAGTTTAAAATAATTTCAAACATGGTATACTGTAAAATAGTGTAAAAAGAAAACTAAGACATTTTTATTGTAAAAGGCCAAATAATGTGTAAAAGGCAAATGATATTAGGACTTTGACTAAAGAAAAAAAGCAACAAAAAAACAAGTAACAGAGTTGTCTTTAAGGGGACACATTAAATTCCCCCATTTTCTTACTGGCTGACTGATCTGTATTATTGAACTGTGTAGGTCCAAATGTTTCCCTCCACTTATTTAGCTTAAAACTGTTCCAATCTTTTCACCTCTGCTGCCCAGAGAATCAAACACAGTAAGGAAAATTGTATTCAGCTAACCTAACATGTTATAATCCTTTCCTAATTTTTTTGAAGGGTCAGAAAAAAATTAATTGACTGGACTAGCAGAATCTGAAATATATAAAAATAAAATACATTTTTTAGCCAGATAAATTTGTGAAATTTAAAAGACTCAGTGAGGGGTGAAATGACAGTTATTTTATCCATATTAATTTATGAAATTTAAAAGTCTTGGTGTGGGTTGTAAATCTAAAGAAAGCACTTGAAAATTTAAAGAAAGGTAATAAAACAATGCTAATGATAATTCAAGTCAAAACACTAAACAGGCTTATGCACAACTGTTTGGCTTTGTACAGTGCCATGTGGCAAACCTCAGTGAGTTGGAGGTGCATTGTTTTCCATAGAGAATATTGCATTGTTTTGTTTTTAATATGTAAATAAACATGCTAGAAATAAGAATATTATTTTAAAAACACAACTTTATTCTTTTTACGTAAAGATTTGTTAAGATACATTTAAAAAACAATGAACACAATATTGGTAGAAAAGGTAGTAAAATCAGTGTGCTGTTAGTTTTGCATTTAAAAATAATAAAGAACTTTGTCATTTAATTATAGGAAACTAAATTACCTTCCATCAAATGTCTTTCTTCATTGCCTCTATTTTCATCATCGCTTTCCTCATCACTATCATCTTCTTCTTCTTCCTCCTCTTCTTCATTATGACTTTCATTATCATTCTCAACAGGTAGAATATGATCTATGTTATTGTTTTCATTGCCGCTGTCTATGTCAGTCTCAGAATCCCTAATTTCCTCTTTGCGCTCGGTCTCGCTCTCCAGGTCACTGTGGTCTTCGTTATTATGTGTTTGTGTTTGCTCCGTGGTAAGGTTCTCCTCAATATCAATTTCGTTATCAGCTTTTCTACTACAAAGTTTAAAAAGGACTTTTCTGCTATAAAAGTTTAAAAAAACAGTTGTTTATAAAAGTTAGCATGCTTGCTAATCGAACCTAAAATATACTTTTAAAATTTAAGAAACTGCTATTTTAGTATAGAATAGCCTTAATTTTTATGGTGTAAATTTTTTAAATTATAAATCCAATATTCACATTAAAAACCCCCTTTTCCAACTTCCACCAACAAATATATTACTATCGAATTTTTTTTCCAAATCTTAGCTGGCAATACAATAAAAAGTACACTTTATGGCTGGCCAGTTGCTACAAATCATCTGGAGGGATGGTGTAGCAATCACTATACTCAGCCACCTTTACTTTCCCAAACTCAGGTGGACTTAGGGACATACTAAGGATTTTAGTAAGTGACTGAACTTAAAACTCATGCACTCCACAGCATAACCATGCAATCCCCTGTTAGTACTTTTACACACAAAAATCAGTAATATGAATAACTTTAAAAGTGTATTCAATTTAACCATACATATTCACATTAGGTTCAATTAGGGGACAATGTGGTTGGATTGTAAAGCTTACTACAGCTAGGCAGAGAGTCTCGAGTTTGAATCCAGGGCTCAAGTCTGTAGGATACAATTCAGAGCTCTGATGAGTACCTGACTCACGTTCAAGAAAATAAGGCGGCTGGGTATAATGATGACCCCTGTATGCTGAGGTAATTGATGAACTCTATTTCATCTGCACCACGTGCCTTAGGCATGGATGTAAAAAGGTGTTACACCCTGCAGAAGTAAACGTGTTAGAAGTACTCACTTCTTAAAATGTTCATCTCTGTACCTGGGTCTGGCCCTGAGCAGGTACCTCAGCACCCAGATGGCTAGGACAGTGACAGGGAGTATCACAGCTAATATTGGCATGACAATCATCAGCACCAGGTCCCTGGTCATGGAAGCTTCCTGTGTGCTGGTGCCATTGTTAGGTGGTCCTGATGACAATATGATTAGTGGATGTGTTTACTTGTTTTATCATTATCAGTGAGTGTTAAAAAATGTGACATCATTTTTTTTGTTTTTACTTGGTTTAGTAATTTTTAATAATTAAAAATTAAATAATAATAATAATTAATTATTAGTTATTATTATTATTATTAAATATAATTAATTTATTTAATTATAATTAAATAAATTCTTTTTTTGTTTCAACAAGTAATAATACAGTATGCAATCTTTTGAAAGTGTTTACTAACATTGATAATTTTAATTAAAAAAGAACTATTTCCTCAATTGAAATTACAATGATTTTTTTTTTTGTCTACCTAAGATGTCAAAATAAAAACTTACTCCTAATATCACCATATAACAGCAATCCACAATAATAAATTAAAATAACCAGATGCTAGAGTGTTTATAAAATAATACAATAAATTATATTTTGGAACACATTTGCCAACTTGGCAATGCACTGACATCTTTACACTTGAGTCCCTTACTAAATACATTTTTAGACACTTAAATTAACAGAAATAATATCCTGAAACCTAAACTTAAATTTATTTTAAAAAGTATATTTAAAAGCTTTACCAACAATTCTTTTCAAAATTATAATATATACTAATACATTTGTTTGCACCGTAAATTGTATTATGGAAACTCATCAGGTAAATCTAGATGCAACTAGGAAACCAGGTAAAAAGTACAGAAAAAAAGTGAAAAATCCTAAACTCATCAAGTATATTTAAATGCAACTAGGTGAACAGATCACAAGGACAGAAAGTTAAATATTCTAAATATCCTAAACTCACCAGGTAAATCTAAATGCAACAATGTGAACTGTTCACAAGTACAGAAAGTTAAATATCCTAAACTTACCAGGAAAATCTAAATGCAACTAGGTGAACAGATCACAAGGACAGAAGGTTAATATCCTAAATATCCTAAACTTACCAGGTAAATCTAGATGCAACTAGGTGAACAGATCACAAGGACAGAAAGTTAAATATCCTAAATATCCTAAACTTACCAGGAAAATCTAAATGCAACTAGATGTACAGATCACAAGGACAGAAAGTTAAATATCCTAAATATCCTAAACTTACCAGGTAAATCTAAATGCAACTAGGTGAACAGATCACAAGGACAGTAAGTTAAATATCCTAAACTTACCAGGTAAATCTAAATGCAACTTGCTGATCAGATCATAAGTACAGAGAGATGAATACCCTGCTATAGAGCATGTGACTTCCCCATAAAAAGGGGAGCAAATCTGTACAGAACTAGATGAGTAGTCTGTGGCTACTTTCACTTCAAGGATCCCACTTGGTACCTGACAATCCAAGAATTTTAAATGTGTTAATTTTATTTAAAGCGTATTTTGAATCTTTTTATTTTTAAAAACATGTATTAAACAAAAAAGTACTATGAAAAATCAGGAATTTTAAATGTATTTGTTTTATGTTAAAACTTTTTTTTAATCTATTTAGAATAAATAAACTTGTATTGAGTAGTATGAACTACAGCTGATGACAATAAAATACTTACAGACCAAACAAATTTGGCAGGTGGGTAGCCAGCATACTCTAGTGTACCACATGTTAAATTTACACAATGTGTACGCTTGTTGTAGTTGGTAATGATTTCAGATCGTGTTATATTAAGCCTACCATTGTGAGGAATGGGACGCACTGGAAATGAAAGGTAACAGTCAATTTTCAATGTATATGTTTTTTACAAACAATTTTTGTTGAGTAGTTTAAATATATTTTCTATTAAGGCATTATTGAGAACATTGTAGTTGTTCTCATTATTCTAGATTAGGATTTTTTAAACATTTACTTTAATAGCTTTAAAGCAAAACCTAGACATTGTTCAAAAGAATGACATTACCTATTTTTGAAAATTTACTAATATTAGACTACTGATAGTCACCCAAATTACAAATATGACTTGCTGGCCTTATCTCTGATCCAAATCCTTCCATATCCCAAACCCTCATTTCTGAACCTAATACTAAACCTAAAATTAAATTACCACAGCAACTAAAAACATTTTTTCTGGAGTGTTTATCGTCTGACAGTTATCCTTTTTTTTTCCCGGTTATGCCATAGACACAAAATACAAATACTCTAACTTTACAAAGACATGTTCCTGGAGTGCTTATCGTCCAACACTTATCATTTTTTCCCCGGTTATGCCCAAGACACAAAAAAACAAATACTCTAACTGGTTAAGCCCAAGACACAAAATACAAATACTCTAACTTTACAAAGACATGTTCCTGGAGTGCTTATCGTCTGACACCTATCATTTTTTTCCCGGTTATGCCCAAGACACAAAAAACAAATACTCTAACTGGTTAAGACCAAGACACAAAATATAAATACTCTAACTTTACAAAGACATGTTCCTGGAGTGTTTATCGTCTGACACATAATTTTTTTCCCGGTTATGCCCAAGACACAAAATACAAATTAACTTTACAAAGACATGTTTGAATCTTCTTCTTCTTCTTCGTTCTTAATTATTAGTGTTGAAGAGGATCGAGATTTATCTGCCAGTGGGTTTGAACTCGAGACCTTGTTCGAATTTATCAACCATAAACCTTTTGCCGACTCGACCACGCCTCCAACACAATTAAGCGTTACGTGTCAACTGGTTATGCGCCATTGAGGCCATTGACTCCAATTTCAGCCTGCTTTTTCTTTTTGGATTTGCTTCCATAGCCTTTGTCCAACCAAGAACAAACTACAAGGCAGCAGTTGTTTAATTTTGGAGTTGTTTCTCCTAGAAGAGTTGCTGTCCCCAGCTAACGAGCCTCATCTGCCTGAGGGTTTGAACTCTAGACTTTTCGGTTTAGCAACCATGAGCTTTACCTACTCCACCACGCCGACCCCTACATGTTTGAATGGAAGATGCCACCTTACCATGAACAGTGAGGTTGGTAGTCCTGGTCCAGACTTGGTCATGACTTAGTTTTGCCTGGGCTGTGTATAAGCCAGCATCATCAAATGTGATCCCCTTCAAGAAGATCCCAGAGTCCTCACCAGCAATAACTAACCTGGGAAGGCCACAACATCACCAGGGTTAAATCTATATTTTACTTGGCAGGTTAATTGGGATTAGAGAAAGTGGAATTTGAAAGGTTCAAAACATGTTTAATTATTTAAATAATTTTAACATTTTCAACAGTAACAAACCTTGCCAGGCCAATAAAGATTTAGGTTAACTATAAGTTTTATAATTCAAGTTTACTTTAATGGTCAAAAATTTTAATTTTTAATGTTATTGCAGAAACTAAATGGATGAGTTTTAATTTTTTTTTAAATTTATTTTTTAAAAATATATGATTCAAAACAACAGAAATTTATTCTTTTAACAGCGTTTGATATATAGCTGTGAGACCTAACCTACAAACTGATATTTTTTCAACCCTAAGGATCTATATAAGGTTGAGGTTTTGTGATACCATCAATAAAGAAGATTATAATTATGCATACATTTTACTATTACTTTAACATTCAAACAGAGACCTGGACTCTTCTATGATGAAAATAAAAACATGGCAGATGTTTACCTCTCTCCTAGAGGCCTGTTAATGATATTGAGCTCTCTCTTCCCAATGCTATTGAATGTGGCTATAACTATGTTTTTTTCACTGTGACGCCTTTGAAAGCTTAGGGTGATGATCATCTTCTGGGCTAGAAGTGTTATTGGCCAGGGAATGTAAGCTGTTGAACCGGTACAACCATGAAACTCCTGCATTCTATCTAGACCCAGAACATCATCTGCATAACACCATTATTAAATAAAAATGTGTGCTAACAAAAACAACAAAAAGTATTTTTCTATAATATAACATAAAGAAAATATTACGTATTTAACTTATGTAGCAAATTATATTAAAATAAATTTCAACAAAAAATTTATATTTAAGAAAAATATGCATTTACTTTGAATAAAAGATTATTTATTTATTATTCAATTTACATGTAAACAAGAGACAAATTTTTCTATCGATATTTAGCTAAAAGTAAATTTTCTTTTTTCATCAACTTCAATCCCTTAATCAGTAATGATCATTTTAAAAGTAGCTACCTTGTGCATGGATAACTGTCAGCATAAATAGTAAAACTCCAGCAATTTTGTTCATTTCTTAAACTAAATTGCCCTTTGAAAATGAATGGTCACAATAATCCAAAGGACATCATTCCAGTTTTTCAATTCTGCGTTCTCTGTATCCTTGGTGCTGTTGGTGTCTGCTGCCATTAATGACCATGAGGTACCACACATGAATGAAAAGTAAGCACCATGGCACCAAAATCGATAAATTGTTCAACTTGTAGAGGAAAAAAAAGTACTGTTAAAATAAATACAATTACGTTAATATAAGACTAAGCAAACCTATTTGATATTTGTGACCCTAAAAAAACAAACATGAATACAAAACTGACTATTTGATTTTAAAAAGTTATAGGCCTATTGCCTTTACAATTCACTAGCTAGTACATTCTAAATCACTGAGAGTAGAAAAAGTTTATAAAACCCAAGGACTGAGAAAATAGCAGAGTAAAGTTCAGTAAAGGTACCTTGGATGATGGTCTAGGAGATAGATCATAATGAAGTTTAGTCTTTTACCATCTGTAAGGAATAGGTAAAAAAGTATAATGAAAACTGCATTACTGTGAATACTATAATTATGTTACACTAAGTATGTAGACCTCCTAAATGTAGTTAAAGTACCACTAACAAATCCATCAAGTCAGTTTGACTTCGAGTTTGAATTAGTTAATCACACTGACAATAGAATCTATTGAATAGATACTTTACTCTCTAATACGGTCATTCATTACATGCTAAAGCACTACATACAGTGTGACTACAGAACAGAATCTAGAATTCTGGATCTAGTCTAAGTTTAAACTTTTTCTTAATGCCAGTCAAAATCAAATTTTAATCAATCAAATGATTGTTGTGTTGATGGGGGGGGGGGGGGGATATCAGTTAATAAATCGTTGATGAAAATATTCGGTAAAGTGTAATCCGTATGAATGCTGAAAATAAAATTATTAGCACAAGGGTTATAATTAAAGACATAATCGGAACTAATCAAGGTAAAATAAAAATATTTTTTTACACTAATTTTGAGACAAAAGATGCTGATAATCATTTCTGTTGTTGTTTACACAATTAAACCGGATGTTGAACAGCAGCAACGTTTTAATGTACAAAATAGTTTTGTCCATGTTTCTAAATTTAGATTTTGATGGTAGTGGAATGTTACATTCGTTTCTAAAATGATGTAGACTCTAGGTCTAGCTAGATCTAGATCTTTATGTTAATTAATCACAAACTATAACGTTGTTACTAATAATGATCAGATACAAGATAATGTATTCTATGTCTATTTAGATTTAGAATCTAGCTATCTACTAAATATGTTAATTTTACGAATACTCCCTGTTTTTTTAAATAATTTCTTTTCATAAGAGAGTTACGGATAACCCATCACATTTTGTTTTAATTCGCTTTACGCTTTAATTAATATCCCCGCTTTTGTTGTAAAAGAAAAATAGCTTTCTATTGATTTGATGGGCATTTTAAATGAAATGAGGGGTAATATCTTCTTATAACCACTAGTATAAACTGTTTACTTCTAGAAAATTAGATCTAAAGATTCTCTACATTCTATGATTCTACTTTAACTTTCACATTGCAGTGGTGTGTGTGCCTTTGGCAAGGTTATGACATCAGATTATGACATCAGATTACTTACTTCTTACTAACTTACTTGAAGTTTGCTATGGTCATTAGTGATTTTGTCATTATGATTATGTCGTTATTTAAATATAACGAGCTTACCCGCGTCGTAAACATACGCCACTATTTAGTTGTTTTATTTTCTACTTTACAGTAATTCATAATTAATTTGTGAATTTGACACACTACTCTCCCTCCCCCCTCCCCCCCTCCAATCCCAGTTGAAGCAGCCGTCCTTGATGACAGTTTACAGACGACAATGAAAAAATCAAGCAGAACTTCTCACCTCTCCTTAGTTTCAAATCTTTCAAAAGCTAAATTATCTGCCCGTAATAGCTGTCACTAATTCAATCTGGCTGTAAACATTTGGGGTGAAACGCAGCTCACCAGACTGGTGTGGGTGGGGGTGGTAGCAAAATGGTCTGTTGCATATGCCTGAAGAGTGAGTGAGGGGGCAGGGGGGATGATTAGATAGTCGGCTTGCATCGTCTTGCCCATGAAGAGAATTATATAAATATATATATATATAGGTGACCTGTCATTTGATTTCATGGGGCAGGGTGTGCTTCTTGATTTTCTTAAAGCACGATCATCTCCAATTGCAGTTGAAGCTAGATCTATGGTTTTGCTTTCTAGCACCCGTATTTACTTAATACTTTAATAGTTAAACAACAGCAAAATAAACCTGTAAAATAAATGACTAAATGTGACAGGCCCACAGATTATAATTGCAAATAAATACTCATTGTTCTTTACCTTCTTAAACGTAAAGCATTAGGCCAACAGAAGGCCTACGGATTACATTAGCAGTTAGTAAAAAGAAGATATTATTATAAATTATAGTAAAATTATGCTCTTCTTATGGGTTTAGATTTTAGATTGTAGTAATCATAGGCCTAACATTATTTTTATTTCATCAACAGGATTAATAGTGGTTAAACCAAGACTGTGGTATGTGTTTAGATCATTTTCCCAGGCAGCAGCACCAGCTGCAGATAAAACATTGTTGAGCAAGTTAAGGAAGCAGACAGGCGTACCTTTTATAAACTGCAAGAAGGCTCTTGTCAAGTTTGATAATAATTATGATCAGGTAAATGTGTTTGCTTTTTCAGCTGTGTACACCAACTGTGGAACTACTTTTAATAGTGAAGGATGAAAAATTGCTGGTGCTCTCTGCAATGTGATGTTTTGTACCTGCGATAAAAATTAAATTGCAAAACTGTGTAGGGATCCTTGCTCTGCAGTTGATTTACTTTACAATGTACACATTTATTTGACAGTAACTAGTCTTAACAGTGTTCATGACTGAAGTTTGCTTCCCTTATATTAGTTACATATGAGTTCCCTTATTTGCTCACTAGCGCAATTAAACTAAAATCATCAGATAACATTGTCATGTAGTCATATCTAAAAATGCAATCTCATTTTGTAAAAGCCAGATCACATGTAGTGTAGTACAAGTTAGTACAAGCTGTTCGTTTTTAGAAGTTCAAATAACATTAGCACTATTTTATCTTATTAGGCTAAACAATGGTTACTGGATGAAGCCAAAAAGGAAGGATGGGCCAGAGCTACTAAACTTCAGTCAAGACCAATGTCTCAGGGTCTTGTTGCTATATTGGGTGATAGCAAACAAGCTACTATGATAGAGGTAATAAGCAGTTAATTAAAGTAGAGGTAAATGTGAAGAGGGGAGGTAATTAGCTGGTAAATATGAAGTGGGGTGAAAATAAGCAGACACTAAATATTTTATTTTTTCTCTTTGATGATTAAGGCTCAGCTTCCTTAATAGCCTTGCCTTACAGATGCCTTTTTCATCTCAAGACTTTTGGATCTATATCACTGGCCAATCATTTTGCCTCTAAAAATATTTGATATTGTTGCTTTATGATTAGTTTCAAGCTTCTCAAAATAACAGTTAATTCACTGGACTTTTTTTTTAAAGGGATGTAAATATAGGGACTTTTTTTTGGAATTCTAAATTATAATTGTGCTTAAAAAACTTATTTTCAATATTTGAGTTGGCTGTAAGATCTATTTATCGTCGTTTTAAAATTCAGACTGTTATTTTGTTGACTGTATGAGTTTTGAAGTTTTAATGATTGTACATGTAGATTACATGCTTGGGCCTTATTCTAAAAATAATGGTTAAAACAATACAAAGGTGCTTGAACCTTCTTGGGGTTGATTTTCTTTATCCTGAAATATTTTATTTTTATCTCATTTTGGTTGCTTATAACAGGTCAATTGTGAAACAGACTTTGTGGCTCGTAATTTAACATTTAAAAACATGGTTACCAAATTAGCAGAGGAGTGTAACAGTTACTTTGACAAACTACCAGACAATGAGGTGAGACTTATTATTATTCTTAGCTCATGTAAAAAGTTCAAAATAAATTTTTACCTGTGTAAGATTAAGATTGTGAATATTTGATTTAAATAAGAATATTTTAAACATATATTTCCTGCTAAATGTCAAGAATAATAGTCACCAGCTGCATATAAGCAGCATACATTAAACTAACAAAAGTTTGGTTTGTTAAGTTGATTTTTATCAAATAACTGAAATTTTTGTAGGTGACGCTAGGCAAACTTGAGCTAGATCAAATCAAAACAAGTGAGCAGTCCACACTAGCAGACTTGGTGGTGCTGAATGTTTCCAGCCTTGGTGAGAACATGGCCATCAGACGGGGTATCTTTGTTAGAGCCAACCCAGGCTCAACTTTAATATCATATGTCCACCCTTCTGGTAAGGAATTACATTTTATTTTTTAATGACTTTAAAAAGATTTAGATTATACCCAACTATATGGATTAGGGTGGGTTCGGTATAGTTTGTTTAGGTAGTGTTACTAACATTGATATTTAAAATGTTATTGTGAAAACCCTTACATGAATATGTGTCACTAACAAACACTGCAACTTTGTAGTACAATCCAGTCAAATCAAAGATTGTATTAATAGAATAAATGAGTGGGTCTTTTGGCTATTTATTTTCTGCAGAACTGAGTGAATTAATAACAATAATTTTAATTTTCTTCATCAATATAAAAACTCGCTTGCTCTATTCATAGTTTCACTTTACTTTCATGTTTGCTTCACTAGTCTCTGTAATCTATACAATTGATTCTTGGATGTTTAATTAATTTTTTCTTTGTGAATCAGAAATCAATTTAACCAACAATTTATGTAATGTGATATTCATCATATTCATCATGTAACCTTCATAACCAGATATTTCTGTCAAATTCGATTTTGTGATTTATATATTCTTTATTTTCTTCAGCATCACCAATACAAGATCGTGTAATATCTGGAAAATATGGCGCTATTGTAGAACTGAAGCAGAAAAACCAGACAGACAAACCTTTGACATCATTGAAAAACCTGGGCACGCACCTGTGTCAGCATGTGATTGGCATGAACCCAAAAACCATAGGAGAATATGTGCCTAGAGAGAGCAAACAAAAGGAACCTGAGGTGGTGCAACAGGCGGAAGAGCCAGAGAAAGATGAGGCTGCTACAGAGGATGAGGAGAGTGAGGTGACGAAAGAAACACCCACTGTGGAGGAGGATAGGCTGTTGGCACAAGATTATCTGTTAGACACGTCCATGACGGTGGGGGAGCTTGTCGCAATTAACAACGTTGAGGTTCTACAGTTTAGGCGTTTTGCTTGCGGGGAGGAAATTGAAGGAGAGAACAGCTAGTTTTTTTTGTGGTTATATAAGAGTGCAAGAACCAATATTGTGTGTTTGATATTAAACATGAATTGAAGTAGTCAGTCATCTGCACAATTGTCAGTGAAGAATGCAAATGTATATCAGTATTTTAATAAGGAGGTAGTTTGTGTCATATTAATCATTGTGTACTGAAAAAAAATGTGCTTTTATCCATTTACTGGATGTTGGTATGCATGGTTTTGTCTAGTTGTATAATTTATAATTTCATATAATTTATAAGTTCATATGTTTTTGTTGCTGTAAAACGTGATGTAAAAATGTCAGCATTCGTGATTGCTAATATTTTTTTTTGCTAAAATTTTTTTTTTTTTATGATTTAAATAAAATTGGTTATATCAGGGTTCTTTTTTGTTTGTTGTGTAAGAACGTTGTTTTGAAGAAGAGCATCCAAGTTTAATTTTAGCAGCAAATACATAAGTAACACATATCCCTTTGGCAAATATACAGGAGAGAGTCTTCTGTTAATATTAGCTTTAAAGTTTCCAGAAAAATGTATTTCTAATGAAACCACAACAGTATCTAATTTTCAATGTATTTGGATATTAAAATTATTTTTAAAATAGTAATTAAGAATTAATTTAAAGGCTACCATTTTTCAATTTTAAAACAAGGTGAAATATAAGCAAAATTCAGGTTATTCTTCACTAATAAGGGGCAGATAATTGTCTTAGAGTTACTGATCAAAATATAAAACAATTTTAGTCATGTGAGGTGTTGTACCTTTTGTAACATTAAATAAATGAACCAAATCACAAATTAAAAAAACTGTAATTTCAAAATATAGACTTTATCTTTACAACATTAAAAAATAAGTCAAAAAAACCTTAATGCACTTAAAAACAATAACTGTACAAACATTAAATTTAGATTTCATCTCTACAAATAAAAGTTTGACGCTCTAGAAATATTTTCAAGAACTTTTGCAACCAACATTTTAATTGTATCTGAAGTAACTTTTTCTTTTAGTACATTTAGCTGCTGACGATTAAGGTTTTTTTTGTTCTATTAAAATATTTTCCATCACACACAAATCACAACAGAATAAAACAAACACTGAATTTACCATAAAACTTTATTAATCTACCCGCAAACATTCACACTTAAATTTGTGCCCCAGCAAATCAACATAATAAAATACTACTGGTTAGATTTCAAAGCAGCTGCTGTATGCCTATAAAGCATCAAACTATAACTGAATGATTAAGCCAGATTTAATTTGAAAAAAAAAACATTTTGAAAAACATTAATTGATTTCTAAAAATCAAAGTATCTTTTTTATGCATGCCAGTTAACAGGGCAGATGAAGTAGAGTTGACCTAGTCAATAAGATCCCTCATGCTCAGTCACAGAGACAATCTCTTCTTTATCTGCACAACAGAGAAAATATTTTTCTTGGAAAAAAATTAAAACATTTTTACCCATTGAAATAATATTTTGGTCCACATTTAAATTAGCATTTAAAACTGAGCAGCCTTGTACAAAATTTATGTCAGGAATTTTATTATTTTACATTTGTATTTCTGTAGCTTTTAAAAATCTGCAGCAAAACAATAAAACAATAAAATTGTGCATCAACATCTAGTGATATTAGGTAAGTAATATAAGCAAATCAAAACATTTCTAAACTAGCCAGATAAATAATCAATTTATACAAACAACAATGTAACAAATGTTGTGAGGTATTTCTATACAACTCAAACTGCCGAGCCATCTTAATGTCCTTCAACTTAACAAATCCTCTGCATGTAGGCAAGATTTATCACAACGGCTGGTAAAAACATTACTAAAATCCATTCAACTCAACACAATATATTATTCATTACAATTAAGTATTGCTTACAACTCCTCTTTATTGCAACATTTGTATAATGTTAATTTTAAAAAAAACTTTTTTTATTAAAAAAAATTATTGTATCAATTTCTTTTTTCTATTTTATCAATATTTTCTTAAATCCCAAATTTTAATGAATAAACAGCACCTCTGTGTATAACAAAAACATTGTTATGAGCAGCAATTAAGAAAACAATTATGGAACAATTACCTTAAGTATTAAGTAGTTTTTTATAATAGTAAATTATAAAACATCAGTACTATTCTAATGACAATTGTTACCTATTGTGCAAGGAAAACAGATGGGTTCATACAATAGAAAAAACATTACTAAGGCACTATACATATCACTAGGTGTTAGTTAACATAATACATAAGGATATTTATAGATGTCCAATTGATACAATGTTAACTAAGCCATTTGTAAGAAAATAGAAAAGTCTGACACAAGTTGTTGGGGAAAATACTAACTACAGCATAGAAAAATATGTGCTAGAAACAGTGAAAGAAGAAATTACATTTTCAATCTGCAGATAAAGTTTAAAAATAAAAACTAGCCAATGTACCTGGGCTAAAAAGGTTTTTTGTTTTAAATTAGTATCCATTAAAAAAAAACTATTTGATCCAACAACAACAAAATAGATTTTAGAATATATTACCACAAAAATACCTACTTTTTTTCTAATTAGTATCCATTAAAAAAAAACTATTTTATCCAACAACAACAATATAGATTTTAGAATATATTACCACAAAAATACCTACTTTTCTAATTAGTATCCATTAAAAAAAAACTATTTTATCCAACAACAACAAAATAGATTTTAGAATATATTACCACAAAAATACCTACTTTTTCTAATTAGTATCCATTAAAAAAAACTATATTTTATCCAACAACAACAAAATAGATTTTAGAATATATTACCACAAAAATACCTACTTTTTCTAATTATTGTCTTCATACAAAACCAATTTCTATAGCAGATCAGAACAAATTTTTAAAAAATCTAAAATGCATACAAAGTGCAAATATAAACCTATTTTGCCTGTGGATTATTACAACAAGTAAAATGTGGAGTGATGTTGCTTAAAATAGTTTTAATAAAATCTCACCAGAAATATTTTTGTGAAGATTATCACATAGGCCTACACAATACAACAAAACATGATTTAATAACCTGATTGACTAACTAATTATTTCCCTTTATGGTGTAATGTGTCTTGAACTAATTTAATATCCTGAAAAGAGAGAAGACAAAAGTTAGTAAACAATATCATAATAAACATAATAAACATACATATGTATTTATATTAATACACATATGCATACAAATACCAATATTTTTAGAGTTAAACAAAACAAAAGTATTTAAAATGTGTGTACATACACTTTGTAAGATGTCTTTCAGCTCCTTATATGCAACTTCCAAATCATTGTTAACAATAATGTGATCATAAGCACCATCTTGTTCAGCTGTAGATGAAATAACTACTTATATTGCGTTATGCTGCACACAAAATACCATGCTTAAATTTAGAGCTAGAAATTTTACTGGGGATAAGGGAATGACAACATCTTGCATATTGTTTTTAAGTTGAACAAAACTGACAATTTACTTATTACTTTTAAGCTTCAGTTTGTATGCTCTTAAAAATATGTTTAACTGCTAAGTCCAAAAATCGTAAAATAGACTACAAAATAAAATCATTATATTGAGAAAAAGAGAATGTTTTTTTGTTTTTTTTTCATATATTAAAAAACTGACCATATTCAAAGGCTTCTTTAGCTGCACTGATTCTTTTCTCTAGACTTTCTTTTGTTTCTGTGTTTCTATGGTCTAGTCTTTTTCTCTGGAACAAAAAAAAAAACAGTTGTAAAAGCATTACATAACATAAGCAACAGAAAATGTACAAGGTCAAAACAAAATTCAACTTTATGCCATGATGATTAGGAAAACTTAAAAACAAAATTCAGTTGTGTGGTCGACACAGTGAATTAAACTTTAACACAAAGTTGTGGGCAGTAGTGTATCCCACTGCGGAACAACTTATTATTACCAACATGGAACTTACGATCAGCCTCATATGTTTTTTATATTTTCACATTAGGTGTTTTATTGAAATCTCAAAAATAAAATTATACTTTTTTAAAATAAATTTTTAACATAAAATGAAGTGAAACTCACTAATTCCTCTATACTTGGTGGCTTGACAAAAATATATCTAGGCTTAGGTTTGAAGTCTGACTTTTTAATATTCTTGACACCATTCACCTCCACATCTAAGACACACAGTTTCCCTGACTTCATGATATCGTTCACTGACTTTTTACTGAAAACACAATTTTTTAAATTTTTAATAGAGAAAGACATTAGTTATTAATAATAATAATGTAAAAAAATATATATAAATTTAAAACCAATCACAGATGTAGACAAGTTATATAACATCCAAACATTCAGAGTTGAGTTTTTATAGCAACTACAAAAACAAGTGACATACCTAGTTCCATACAGGTTGCCAGAGAACTCTGCATTCTCTAGAAAACCATTTTCTGCTTTTAGTTTTTCAAACTCCTCACGTTTCACAAAAAAATATGCTGGGGATAGCCAAATGTAAAACAATTTAAAAACATAATCTAACAACATATAAAATAAAAATTCCTAGAATATTACAACTGGTTTTCTATTTACAACTGTAAAACCTTAAGAAAAGGAGAAACTGGGGAAGATGCAGAAAACTTGAAATTGTGTGGGGAGGGGGGGATATGTACAAGATGTACATGGATTGTACAAAATTTCATCATCATTATCCTTTCCCATTCGTGCCCAAGAGACAAGAGGCAGATGAAGTAGAGTTTGTCTGCTTCAGAAACCTCGGCATATAAAGGGATAGCAAGGTCAGCACTATGCCCAGCCGCCTTTGTTTCCCTAACGTGAGTTAGGTACTGATCAGAGCTGGGTGAACTCAGGGAAGTTCCACTGATTTGAACCCTGATTTGACCTCGAGACTCTCAGGTTAGCAGTCTAGCTCTCTGCCACTAGGCCACAAGATTTAATGGTATATAAAATGTGTAGAAGTAACAAAATTCAAAAAGTGTAAAAACTGAAGAAAATGCAAATGTCTGTAATGTGTTAAAGTGTACAAGATTTAGAATACAAAAATTATGTGCTGTACAAAATTAGCAGGTATACAAACTGAGATATACAACATTAACATGTGTTGTGCAAGTGTACAAGATTTAGAGTTCTTACAGGTGTTAAAGATGTACCCACCTACTCCATCCTTCTCTCCTGGTCTTGGTGACCTTGTTGTATCTGTAAACAGATAATTCAGGTATCTTAGCAAGTTCCAGTAATACAAACTATCAAATACAAGCAAGTTCCAGTAATACAAACAATCAAATACAAGCAAGTTCTAGTAATACAAATTATCAAATACAAGCAAGTTCCAGTTATACAAATTATCAAATACAAGCAAGTTCTAGTAAAACAAATTATCAAATACAAGCAAGTTCCAGTAAAACTAATTATCAAATACAAGCAAGATCCAGTAATACAAATCATTAAATACAAGCAAGTTCCAGTAATACAAATTATCAAATACAAGCAAGTTCCAGTAAAACTAATTATCAAATACAAGCAAGATCCAGTAATACAAATCATTAAATACAAGCAAGTTCCAGTAATACAAATTATCAAATACAAGCAAGTTCCAGTAAAACTAATTATCAAATACAAGCAAGATCCAGTAATACAAATCATTAAATACAAGCAAGTTCCAGTAATACAAATTATCAAATACAAGCAAGTTCCAGTAAAACTAATTATCAAATACAAGCAAGATCCAGTAATACAAATCATCACATACAAGCAAGATCCAGTAATACAAATTATCAAATAAAAGCAAGTTCCAGTAATACAAATTATCAAATACAAGTTAAGGAAACAGTTCTACATTAACTTTCTTCAGCATTAACTAACCCAGGGTAAGCTTGTAAAGTAGCAACAAAACCAGCATCACATTTGTGTCCCCATTAAAAAATTGTCTCAGACTACTTACGTGAGACACTGAAAGCAAAGCATCCTGGGAATTCTGCAAACAGTTTCTCCAGGAGAGTGCTCTTCCCACTGCCTGAAGGGCCGCTCATCACAATAGGTCGCAGCTCTTTACTCATTCTGTCGACTGTTAGAGAAAATTTTCTGAGAACCTGGACTGGAAATTTAAAAAAAAAATGTTTTTAAATGTTTGTTTAAAAAAACAACTCTAACCACAGCATAAACTACAAGCAAAAAAATAGCCATTGTTTGTAAACGTTAACTTATACCACAACAAAAATAAAAGATAAATCTTGATGCTGTGTAAATGAATTTTCCTAACCGTCAGCTATAGATGTATACATTAAAGATTATTTCAAAGTGGCCATAACAAAATGAAACTCAGAAAAAGGCATGTTTTAAATATCCATGATCAGGGAAATTAAATGAAGCAAAAAAAATTTAAATTGGAAAAAAAAATATTCACAACAAAATTATCAACACAATCTAAAAACACAGCTTTATTTAAAATCTTGATATCAAATTTTGAAATGACATAACCTTAAATGTCAAACTAAATCTTCAATTCCTCCACAAAAATTACAGCATTGATTTCTAATGGACACAAACTAGCAGAACATGTAATCACTCAACTAGGGATAAATGCTTTTACTGTGATTGCTACACAAACTAGCAGAACATGTAATCACTCAACTAGGGATAAATGCTTTTACTGTGATTGCTACACAAACTAGCAGAACATGTAATCACTCAACAAGGGATAAATGGTTTTACTGTGATTGCTACACAAACTACCAGAACATGTAATCACTCAACAAGGGATAAATGCTTTTACTGTGATTGCTGTACAACCTGATGTGCAGGCCTGAATAAGCTTTAATTATTGATTGAGACATTCAATACAGCTAACACAAGAGTGCTTAATGAATTCAAGTTCATTGACCATCAGGAAATGCAGCTGTCGGGTAAACATTTGATGGAGGTTTGCTATTTGCTAGATTTCCTTCATGTTGCAGGAGAGAGAAGAAACATAGAGAGAGAAACATAAAGCCATTCTCACAACAAAGCCCAGAAACAAGTCTCAGACACAAATCTCAGCAACAAAGTTAAGCAACAGAAAATATAGAAAGAAAACTAAGAAACAAGTCTTAGACACAAATCTCAGCAACAAAGCTATGCAATACAAAATATAGAAAGAAAACTAAACAACAAATCTCAGACACAAATCTCAGACACAAATTTATGCAACAAAAATATAGAAAGAAAACTAAAAAACAAATCTCAGACACAAATTTCAGCAACAAAGCTATGCAACAGAAAATTTAGAAAGAAAACTAAGAAACAAGTCTGAGACACAAATCTCAGCAACAAAGCTATGCAATACAAAATATAGAAAGAAAACTAAGAAACAAATCTCAGACACAAACCTCAGCAATGAAAAATGTAGCAACAAAACTAAAGAAAAACAAATCTCAGCAACAAGCCTCAGCTGAAAACACTACATATCTCAGCTCTCCAAGGGGCCTATATATTTACACGCAGACACAAAATACAACCTGTACACTGCCCCTATGTAAACCACTGCTGTGATCTCTCTTTTTTACCAACTATTGATTGATTTAATCAATATAAATCTTAACTATACATGAATGTGCATGGTTTGGATATTTTCTTTAACAAGGAAGTAGCTACAACAAACCTGTTGTCAAACTGAACAACTTATAAGAAATCTATAACACAATTTTGTAAGGGTAAAAAATCAATACACATCTTATAAACAATTTTTGTATCTATCAACATAATGTCAATAAGAGTTGTTGAAAAGCTGTTTAGCCGAGTTCTATCGTAAATACATCACAATAAGACAGACATTTGAAAAGATGTTTCTAGTGATGCTCAAAGCCTCACTTAGAAGCAAAAAAAGTAAATTAAATCTAAACAAAGTTTATAATTTATTTAATTTATTTAAACAGATTTTTAAACTTGCTGATTTAATTGCTAATTAAAGGGATTTAATTATTCCTAAACTTCTTTTTAAGCCAGGTTGCTTGGCTTATTACTGTCAATATCAAAATAAAAGAATGTTTTCTAAACATTTCCTAATAATGATAATAAGTTTGTGTAAGACAGCTTATAACTAAGGTAAAAAACTTTTGCTAGTTGATTTCCTGTCAGACTATGTGGACATTTCAACCATTCATTTGTAGCAGAAAAAAAGAAACAACCCATACAAATATCGCTCACAAAGAAACTCATATCTAGAGAGATAAAACATTATTCAGGTAATCAATCATCCAGCTAGTGCATCAGGGGACGGGGCGGGGGGAAGGGGCGGGGGGGAAGGGTTTTTCCTTCTACAACAATGCATTCAATACAGATAATTCAGTTATCATATCAGTGTGGTTTAAAGTAAGGGGGGGGGGGGGGGGGGGTTGTTTTATGTTTAATCAACTGCTGTATGCCACAGGCCTGATGTAAAATAAAATCAATAAGTTTTAAATGGGTTTTATCTTTGGTTGATCACAGGCCAGATACAGACAGGAAGAAGAGTCAAAGGACATTGAAAGGAATACATGGTGAGGTAAGAAAAAATGTTCAGAGACAGTTTCAGAGTGGTCTATTATAATGGACTGTTGGTGGATTGTGTGGAGTGCTTGAGGACGGTGGATTTTTGGTCAACAAGGTGGATTACTAGTTGACTGGGTGGATTGTTATTAGACTGCTGCTGAATTCTATTCAAAATTACTCAGCTCCTTGGTTATCTGATTCCATGAAATGTCAACATGAACATGAATATTTTAAAGATAAATTAAGCACTGTAATATGTATTCAGTGATAAACTTGAAAAAAATGTACAACTTTACCTTTACCGAATGTAAAAAAAAATGTAACACAGATTAATCATTACCACACACTTTGAAGTGTTACCATGGCAACACATTTCAAGCTTACCTAGAATTTACAATATTATATTATCTTAAACAAAAACACAACCCAGCTGTTAAATAATTTAACAAGCTGTGTGTGATGTAAAAAAAAAAAGAAATGTTAGCATTCATTAACTAGACCAACACCAGGAAACAAAAATATGTTTTAACTGACTTAAAAAACTATAACAGGGAATGAGTGCCAGGTGACAGAGTCTAAACAGATACCTGTTGTTTTACACCTGGATAGTTTTACCTGCTCCAGACAAGAAACTTACCTACAAAGCAGTAGAGTTGTGAGCAATATTTTATTACTGTAATGGCTACCAGTGTCAGTGGACTATGTCAATATGGGAAGCCTTCAATTGATGGGTGGTCAGTTGATTTCTCAATGTTAGGACCAGAGGTCAGTTGATTTCTCAATCTTAGGACCAGTGGTCAGTTGATTTCTCAATGTTAGGACCAGTGGTCAGTTTATCTCTCTATGTAAGGACCAGGGGCCAGTTGATTTCTCAATGTTAGGACCAGTGATCAGTTTATCTCTATGTTAGGACCAGTGGTCAGTTTATCTCTATGTTAGGACCAGTGGTCAGTTTATCTCTATGTTAGGACCAGTGGTCAGTTTATCTCTATGTTAGGACCAGTGGTCAGTTTATCTCAATGTTAGGACCAGTGGTCAGTTGATTTCTCAATGTTAGGACCAGTGGTCAGTTGATTTCTCAATGTTAGGACCAGTGGTCAGTATATCTCTATGTTAGGACCAGTGGTCAGTTGATGTCTCAATGAATGTTAGGACCAGTGGTCAGTTTATCTCAATGTTAGGACCAGTGGTCAGTTTATCTCTATGTTAGGACCAGTGGTCAGTTTATCTCTATGTTAGGACCAGTGGTCAGTTTATCTCAATGTTAGGACCAGTGGTCAGTTGATTTCTCAATGTTAGGACCAGTGGTCAGTATATCTCTATGTTAGGACCAGTGGTCAGTTGATGTCTCAATGAATGTTAGGACCAGTGGTCAGTTTATCTCAATGTTAGGACCAGTGGTCAGTTTATCTCTATGTTAGGACCAGAGGTCAGTTGATTTCTCAATGGTAGGACCAGTGGTCAGTTGATTTCTCAATGGTAGGACCAGTGGTCAGTTGATTTCTCAATGGTAGGACCAGTGGTCAGTTGATTTCTCAATGGTAGGACCAGTGGTCTGTTGATTTCTCAATGGTAGGACCAGTGGTCAGTTGATTTCTCTATGTTAGGACCAGTGGTCAGTTGATTATGTAAGGACCAGTGGTCAGTTGATTTCTCTAAATGCTAGGACCATTGGTCAGTTGATCTCTATGTTAGGACCAGAGGTCAGTTGATTTCTCAATGGTAGGACCAGTGGTCAGTTGATTTCTCAATGGTAGGACCAGTGGTCAGTTGATTTCTCAATGGTAGGACCAGTGGTCAGTTGATTTCTCTATGTTAGGACCAGTGGTCAGTTTATCTCTATGTTAGGACCAGTGGTCAGTTTATCTCTATGTTAGGACCAGTGGTCAGTTTATCTCAATGTTAGGACCAGTGGTCAGTTGATTTCTCAATGTTAGGACCAGTGGTCAGTTGATTTCTCAATGGTAGGACCAGTGGTCAGTTGATTTCTCAATGGTAGGACCAGTGGTCTGTTGATTTCTCAATGGTAGGACCAGTGGTCAGTTGATTTCTCTATGTTAGGACCAGTGGTCAGTTGATTATGTAAGGACCAGTGGTCAGTTGATTATGTAAGGACCAGTGGTCAGTTGATTTCTCTAAATGTTAGGACCATTGGTCAGTTGATCTCTATGTTAGGACCAGAGGTCAGTTGATTTCTCAATGGTAGGACCAGTGGTCAGTTGATTTCTCAATGGTAGGACCAGTGGTCAGTTGATTTCTCAATGGTAGGACCAGTGGTCAGTTGATTTCTCTATGTTAGGATCAGTAGTCAGTTGATTTCTCAATGTTAGGATCAGTGGTTAGTTTATGTAAGGACCAGGGTCAGTTGATTTCTCAATGTTAGGACCAGTGGTCAGTATATCTCTATGTTAGGACCAGTGGTCAGTTGATTTCTCAATGTTAGGACCAGTGGTCAGTTGATTATGTAAGGACCACTGGTCAGTTGATTTCTCTATGTTAGGATCAGTGGTCAGTTGATTTCTCAATGTTAGGACCAGTGGTCAGTTGATCTCTCAATGTTAGGACCAGTGGTCAGTTTATCTCTATGTTAGGACCAGTGGTCAGTTGATTATGTAAGGACCAGTGGTCAGTTGATTTCTCAATGTTAGGACCAGTGGTCAGTTGATTTCTCAATGTTAGGACCAGTGGTCAGTTGATTATGTAAGGACCAGTGGTCAGTTGATTTCTCAATGTTAGGACCAGTGGTCAGTTGATTTCTCAATGTTAGGACCAGTGGTCAGTTGATTATGTAAGGACCAGTGGTCAGTTGATATCTCCAAGGACAGAATACTTGGCTGCTCAAGGGCCAGGAAATTAGTTTAGCTCAAGGGCCAGGACACCTGGTCAACTCAAGGACCAGGATATTTGTTTAGCTCAAGGGCCAGGAAATCTGGTTAGCTCAATGGCCAGGAAATTTGTTTAGCTCAAGGGCCAGGACATTTGTTTAGCTCAAGGGCAAGGACATTTGTTTAGCTGAAGGGCCAAGACATTGGTTTAGCTCAAGGACCAAGACATTTGTTTAGCTCAAGGACCAAGACATTTGTTTAGCTCAAGGACCAAGACATTTGTTTAGCTCAAGGACCAAGACATTTGTTTAGCTCAAGGACCAAGACATTTGTTTAGCTCAAGGACCAAGACATTTTTTTAGCTCAAGGACCAAGACATTTGTTTAGCTCAAGGACCAAGACATTTGTTTAGCTCAGAACACTTGGACAGCTCAAGGACAAAGACTATTGGTCAGCACAAGGAGAAGGAGGTTTGCTCAAAATAAGGACCAAGACTATTGGTCATCAAAAGGGCCAGGACACTTGTCCTACATAGGGAGCAGGACATCCAAAAGAAGAACTAGGACACTTGGTCAACAGAAGGAACAGGGTATTCATAGCAAGGGCCATGATAATTGGCCAAGTGATAATTGGCCAACACAAGAAATCAGGACACTTTTTTAACACAAGTAAAAATTTACCTGGAACACTGTATACACTACACTTACCTCTACACTTTCACAACAATCTGACCCCTAAATCCTACAATTTATAGTTAGCCACCACCAACGAAATACAATCCAAAACTAACAGCAATGAACGTCTGTATCAACATCAAACAACCATTAGACTTACTATTGATTTCACACGAAGTGTTATCTCCCCTGCCGGCCAACTAGATACTGTAGCAGTGTGCTGGCAACTACAGGGAGATAAGTCAACAAGTTAAAATCTAAACACACAATAACAATCAATGGCTGTAAATAAACTCCAACTTATAAACACCCAACCGGTTTGTGAGTGTAGCGATGTGTAACTTAAGGGGACAACACCAGGCACAGGGTGGGCGGGGCCTAGTTTAACGTGTACAGAAGTAGGTCACGTAACCGGCCACGCTTGACTGGGTTTATAAAACATGAAGTGGCTAACAACGTGGATTTGATAAACTAGTTGAACGTTGAAAATAGCACACGATTGACATATTGAACAGTGCAGTTGGGGGGATCTGACTAAGGTAAATATTGATTGAGGAGACTGATAAGCTTGCGGGTATTTCGACCAGAAAGGCTTCTATCACTGATACATGACTGACTTTAAATAGGACTTTGGGGTTGTGAGGACGGTCTTGGGTTTGGTTAGAATGTTCACAATAATAATGTTTTAATTCGTGTTTAAACTGTTGCAGTATATTTAATTACGACAAGTGCACAGCAGTCGCCCAAGCGGTGCACCACAGATCATACAAGCGATGCACAGTGCACCACGCGTCATACAAGCGGTCCACATGTTCGTGTGGCACAGGTCATACAATTGGTGCACATGTTCGCGCGGTGCACCACATGTCATTAAAGCGGTGCACATGTTCGCGCGGTGCACCACATGTCATTAAAGCGGTGCACATGCTCGCGCGGTGCACCACATGGCATACAAGTGGTGCATAGTGCACCCATAGATCATACAAGCGGTGCACCACAGATCATACAAGCGGTGCACCACAGATCATACAAGCGGTGCACCACGCGTCATACAAGCAGAGCACATGTTCATGCGGTGCACCACAGGGATCGGTTGTGTGAGCATCAATGACGTCGACTGGTAATAAAAAACGTGTAAAAAAACAGCAATCTACTTGCTCTGGGTAACCATCACTATCAAAGTGTTAGATCGATTTCTTTAATTGGTGACATGCAAAGACTTACGTGGTCTGGCTGATTGGATGGGCTGGGGGAGGGGTGTGTGTGTGGGGGGGGGGGGGGGGTATATCCCGAGTCCGTCCGTCATATAGTGAGATCAACATGTTATAGAACCAACTTGGAGGAATCGTCCTAACACAGTACAATTGAGATATGTGGTGCGTCGCTATGCTCCACGAGGGGTCAACAGGAATGATGATGAGATCAAAAACAAACTTTTGAGAATTTTGCGACCAAGCCTGCCGCTCTATCAACCGGCATGCGGGATATGAAGGCTGCTAGTTCTGCAGCAAAGTAAACCATGCATTCGATGGATGCCACCTCAAAACTGACCTTAATTGTTGAGACACTTTAATAAGTTGATGTGACAAAATCAGAGTTATCTCCCTTCGTGTTTAAATATAGTTTCAAGTTATCGAAACTTGAAATAGGCGAATACTTTAAAATCAAACACAAGCGAAACGTCATGTAATTGGGAGGGGGGGGGGGGGTCTTTTAAATATTATTTCATAACAAGAATGTTCTTTTTAAGCGAAAGCTTGGAGAAAATATAATGATGAGCAGAACGGGAGTCTTTGATTATAGTCCTTTCAGTTTCCTTGCTTATCCGACACTGATACAGATGGGTGCAAACTTATAACAGTTGTGTACAACGACAAAAATCAGCTATGAACCTGTGTCCATACATTTGTTGGGTCTAAGCTATAATATTTCATATAAATAAAGCAAAAGCTACAAACTATGGGGTCGTCCATAAATGACGTCACACTTGTATTGGGGGAGGGGGGTCCGTAATTTTGTGACGGTGTGTGATGGGGGGGGGGTCAGATGGTGGTGTGACGTCACTTTTTTGCATTAAAAAAAAAAGCAATGTTAGAAAACAAGTTTTAGCCGTTATTTCGCGTTGACGGAGTGGAGGGGGGGAGGTAAAAATCGTCAAAAAAGCGTGACGTCATTTATAGATGACCCCTATGAAACCGAAATCTATCCGCAAATATTAACAGGTACATGGGCGCCCTTACAAATGAAGATACCAGTGTAGGCTAAGCTGAGCGGAGCTTTCTGCAACCAGAGTAACAAATGAAATATCAAGAACTATTCTGAAGGTATCAGCAGTTGTATTGTTCGAATACAAAAAATATCGGTGTAGCCTATTTGTTGGTTATTACCCTAAGAACGAAAATACACCCTTAATCAATACTTCGTGTAATAAGCTCCAAATAATAACCTCAAATTTGTCCAAATAATGACCTTTAATTAGCCCAAAATAATATCTAGTGATTCCTCGACCGAAAAGTAACAAGGACACTCAAGTATATTCGTTAATTATTAAAGCAATCAATACTTACGGTGTCGGACCAAAAGCAGCGTGAACACGTGACGTTGTTGGAACTAGAAATAATCTTTAACCTAATTATTTACGATTGTTACAGTCAGGAAAAAAAACCCGCTAGGCTAAGTTTTTCTCTCTATGTAAAATACAGAAAAAACGGTTTTTTCTTTAAACCAAAACTCGCGATACTTTACAGCCGTAGAGTTCATTCATCAACTAGGATTACTACAAGTGGGATTCGACTGGTCAGGGCACGAGGAAGCCCTAAAAGGGAGAGGCCACACGCGCCGCCTACTACCACGTCACGAGCTCGTGCGAGACACTCTCGTCTCGCGTGCGAGAGATGGCCGAGAGAAGGCAAGCAAGGGGGAGAAGTCTGGGAGAAATGGAACGACGGAAGGGAATTAAATTGTCGCGAGTAGTTCCGGTGATGTCACCCAGAATAAGGGTGAGTACGGCGGCTTGAGTGTGAGCAATTACGATACACGGCCACTAGTTGTATTAAAAGCAATTACCTTCATCTAACGTACAAAACCCATTGTCCAAATTACGATACACGGCCACTAGTTGTATTAACAGCAATTAGCTTCATCTAACGTACACAACCATTGTCCAAATTACGATACACGGCCACTAGTTGTATTAACAGCAATTAGCTTCATCTAAAGTACCATTGTCCAAATTACGATACACAGCCACTAGTTGTATTAAAAGCAATTAGCTTCATCTAACGTACCATTGTCCAAATTACGATACACAGCCACCAGTTGTATTAACAGCAATTACCTTCATCTAACGTACAAAACCTATTGTCCAAATTACGATACACCGCCAACAGTCGCATTAAAAGCAATTACCTTCATCTAAGGTACAAAACCTATTGTCCAAATTACGATACACCGCCAACAGTCGCATTAAAAGCAATTAGTTTCATCTAACTTAGATGAAGCTAACTGTTACAACGTACAAAACCATTGTCGAAATTACGATACAAAGATCGGTATTATGAAACAAAGCATTATTTGTTTTCTTATGAAATCACTTGACACCCATTCCAGTAGTGCACTTAAGTCACGTATCTTGTCCAGATGACATTTTAAAATGAAAAATCCTCGTAGTAAGACATTGTTTGATCAATTCAGGAACAGCAGGGATATGCATACATTCGTTACACCAAGTATCATAAAACAAGTATAGTATTAGTTATTATATGTAGTCAGGTTTGTCAGCAGAATTTGATTTTAATAACAAATTGTCGGTGCTCATAAAAAAAAGGCCGGGTACTTTCGATAATTAACCATACAGTCATTTAGTGCTGAAGCTACGTGACCACATATCACTGCCTCAGTACTCACGTGACCACATAACCCTGCCTCAGTACTCACGTGACCACATAAACCTGTCACAGTACTCACGTGACCACATAAACCTGTCACAGTACTCACGTGACCACATAAACCTGTCACAGTACTCACGTGACCACATACCCCTGCCACAGTACTCACGTGACCACATAAACCTGTCACAACACTAACCAAATTTCACGTGACCCTGCTGCAGACTTTTCACGTGATTACATAACTGCTATAGTACTCAGTACATTTCACTGTAAAAAAAACACCTCTCAACGACCTGATTAGTTCATTAATCACAGTCCTTTTACCGGGGCCACGAGAAATTGGAAATTTATTTTTGACGAAACGTTTTTACCTCAGTAGCTGGAGAATGGGTAGGACCGTCCGCACAGGGTCAACTATCGAGTGCATAAAGTATCCAATCAAACGGTTGATGTGCCAGATATAAAAAGTTGACCAGATTCTTTGATCTCTAGGCGTGTGAAGCGATTGTGTATGCAATATTTCAGACAGTCGGGGGTAACCGGTTTCATCAGATTGTCATGCAGTAGTGAGCTAGAAAACCGCATCAAACGAAAAACAGAAATACAATCTTAAATCACATCAATATAATACCCGCTGATCGAATGCTCACTGTTTTGTTAAAAAACACAATCTTTTAAATCCCATCCAGTAATCGATATCGGTGTTGCTTCAAAATAAAATCACGAGGCATTGCATCTGCCGTCAATCATTTCACCGTTATAATTTAATTTTTTTTTTAAATCATGCAGATTTAACTCCCCCTTTTTTTCGGTTTTTTTTTAAATAAGGTCAGAAATATGTGCTATGCGGTGAATTGGTGAGTGACCAGACTTCTAGGCCACACAAGGTAATGTTGGTTATTAAGGAAATAAACCGGGAGTGATCTCCCCTAAACTTTCTCGAATATTTTTATATAAAATAACAGGGGATGGGAACTCGGGCTATAGACATGGTTTTTAATCCATTTTAAATACTTAAAGTTTTAAAAATAGAATAAAATCTCGTAGACAAATTTATTGCACACCAAGTGAACGCGAAATAAATAAACCGGGAGTGATCTCCCCTAAACTTTCTCGAATATTCTTATATAAAATAACAGGGGATGGGAACTCGGGCTATAGACATGATTTTTAATCCATTTTAAATACTTAAAGTTTTAAAAATAGAATAAAATCTCGTAGACAATTAATTGCACACCAAGTGAACGCCTTATAAAAAAGCGCATAATAGTGCGCAATATTATTAGTACTTTTAAAATTTACATTAGTTTTTTGAGAAATCGGAAGTAGCGTAAAGTACTACTTCCAGTCAACGGAAATTACTCAAAATTTAACAGAAGGTAGAGAATTAGATCTTTTACTTACATGTGAAATTTCACGTATCTATCTGAAATAGTACTCAAGTTATAGGCTTTTGAAAAATTCAAAGTAGGAAAAGTACCACTTCCGGTTATCGAAAATCGCTCAAAAGTTGATACGGATCTACGATTTTGATAAAATACTTATATAGGAAATGTCATCAACCTAGCTGTAACGGTACTCAAGTTATCGTGTTTACACACGGACACACAGACACACAGACATACGGACAAGATTGCAAAATTATGTTTTTCAGTATCAGTGAGGTGTAAAACGTCGAGATTTGTAAAAATCTCGATTTTTTTTTTTGCACGATTAAAATACTTTCTCTATACTACGTATATACGAGAAAGTAAAAATGAAGGGAAAATAATAGGCTTTCTGGAAGCAGTGGCGTTCTACAATGGTGGTGAGGGGAGGGGGTGCAAGATTTCAGGGAGAGCAACTGGCCCAAATAAAAACACAACAGGACGTATGCAGAGTTTCTTCCAGGCATCTCTTCGAAATGGAACGAAATGAAATTTAGGTCTATGGTGCAAGTGAAGTAGTGTTCACCCGTTTTCGTGACCTCGGATTATGAAGAGCTAGTGTGGTAAGCACTATGCCCAGCCGCCTTTGCCTAACGTAAGTTAGGTACCCTTCAGAGCTGGGTTAACTTTGGGACGTCTTACGGACTCGAGTTCGGGGATTTTTCAGGTCAGCTGACAAGCTGAGGTTGTGTGCAATCATGTGCAAATAAACTACACAAGAAAAGTAATACACCCCAACCCCCTCAATACATGTAGGGACTGAGCAAATACAAAGTTCGTCGGTACAGATACAGAACAGGATGAAAGCGGTTTTTTTTTATAAAACCAAAAGGAAACTTAGTGTCAGTATCAGAAATCCATGAGAGAGAAATCCCACCAGTTGATTTACGGTTAATGAGCCAATACAACTCCCCCCCCCCCATTGTAGCCCCTCCAACCTCGGTCCGCCACTGAATTGGTTTCATCGATCCAGCACCAAAATCTGGTTACAACTGTAACATCGTTACGTCTACGCTTAACCAAAACCTAATTTACAAGCATTTTTTTTCTACAGGCTGGTCAAAGTTGGGTCTCACAACACAATAGTGCAGCTTGTTGGGTGTAGTTTACAAGTAGCATAGAACCTGCATGTCTATGTCAGGCTGTCGTGTCTATATTAGGCTGTCATGTCTATGCTACAATCCCATGTCTATGTTAGACTGTTATGTCTATATTTGACTGTCATGTCTATGTTAGGCTGTTATGTCTATGTTCGACTGTCATGCCTATGTTAGAATGCTATATATATTTAAAAAAAAACCTAACCTAAAATTAACTTTTCCCTGAGATATCTTAGCTGAAACCAATATGACTTGACACAAAAAAACAAGCATTCATCAAAATGTAAATAGCTTGTACTTGTTAAGTAACTCGAATAATGAGTTATTACAAATTTCTTGTAACTCCCCTTTATTAGTCTGTCTCTGAAGGTAGTAAGCTATTAGCTAGATCTACAACATCATAACGTTATATTATTTTGAAAAGTATACTACCTACTAAGGTTACACTAATATATTATTAGTGATAAATCATACTGCGCATGCCAACTATCGACCAATCAGATCATAAAGCCTCAGGGCCGTCATAAACTTGATACAGTAATGGCGGATACATGCACAGAATTTGATGGCGATGTTTGCACTGAACCTGATACAGATCGATCGGTCGATCGACATCAGGTCATCAACTAATTAGCCGTGATCATGGAGGATAGCAGCACCACAGCTCGTTAATTTTCAACGGGGGATCTCGCACGCTTCCGGTTTTGGAGCCGGCTAATGGGACGGTCTCCGGCTGTCGTGCTATTTGTGGCCGTACCTCGTTAGCTGCAGGCTAATCAAGTCTTCCAATATCAATAACACATTCTTAAACATTAGAAAACACGCAGATCTATTTGTAAAATAATGCTTTCTTATCGGTGTGATAGTTTTATTAAAAAAATACAATTTCATGACGCCCTTTAAGAAGGTGAAGTAGAGTTTATCAGTTTATTTTACTAATACATTTGAAAGGATCTAGTCTTCGAAGATAAGAGTCAAGTTTTAGGCTACACAATCTGTGTTCCCTTCGTTTTGCAATAATTTAATTAAAAATATAATTTCGTTACTCTCAAAGGAAAGATGATGTAGAGTTTATCCTTTTCTTTTACTACTACATTTGAAAGGATCTGGTCTTCGAAGAGAAGAGTGCCTCAAGTTTTAGGCTACGTATATGTGAATCCATGTTCCCTTATTTTTGCGATTATAGGGAAGATTTAGTCCAGTTTATCCGTTTCCTTTGCTGTGGTATTTGAAAGGATCGTGTGGTCAACACTAAACCAGCCGACTTGATTTTCCCTGACTCACCCGGAGCTGAATGGACTCAACTATTACGGAGTGAAGTGGGAACCTAACTCGAGACGTTCATGTTAGCAACGGTGTGCGCCACGGTTCCAACACACCATTCCACAATGTACTAATGGGCAGGCGTAAAGAAACTGGGCAGGCGTAAAGAAACTAGGCAGGCGCTAAAGTGAAATGTACATGTCTATGGCGTAGGCAAGGGGGGTGGGGGAGGGGGGAGGGTTATAACCACACATGGACCCCCAAAATGACTACTTTTTTACGTCAAGTTACAGCTATAGATATTTTTTTTGGCTTAAACACTAAACACCTGACCCCCCCCCCCCCCCCCCACCTTCCTCCACATGAGACGATCCTGGCTACGCCACTATTACATGCTCTCGTGTGCGAGAATCTATACGATACGGTCCCGAATATGATTTATTGAATAAATATAGTTCAGCTTGCAGAGGAGGGGGAATAGGTCGCCATCTAACCTACCCCACAGCAGCGCGCAAATGGCATCATTACGGAAATTTTATACAAAAACATTCCGCCCTAATAGAAATGTAATATGCGTGGACAGAAGACGCACACGGAAAGAACTAAGATTGATGATATAACGCTCTTCTCGTGTATATCATAGATCATCACATCTTTTCCCGTTCTGGCCAAGAACATGGAGCAAATGGATAGCGTTCATCTGTCTCTATAACCTCGTCATATGAAGTGATAGCGTGGTCAGCACTATACCCAGCCGCCTTTGATTCCCTAACGTGAGTCAGATACCCATCAAATCTGGGTGGACTCAGGGACATTCTGTAAACATGAGTCCGAACATCGTGGATACAAGTAGATACACGGTGTTATAGCTGCCAATAGACATAACTAACTTAATTAAGCAAGATAGAAAAATGTTCTATGTAACCGCTTCTAAATTAGCTATTCTAACAACGCAATTGGTTAATAATTAACAAGAAAAAGCCTTGTATTTTTCTCTCCGGCCGTGTAAACTGTTTAAAAATATCTTTCAGGAACTCGTTATGCCAGATCTGCGTGCGTGTGGCTGACAATACAGCCTGTGTCTCAAGGACCTGGCTAGAATGGCATTAAGCTCACGCTGGGTCATCGTGACCCAGGCCACTTGAACATTTCACACAACAGCTATTTTAAGCCAGACTTCTCGTTCTATTGCAATGAACGGTCACCTTTTTCGAGCCAATAAAAAATCGATTGTTTATCTAGTTTTTTTTTTTTATTTAACAACAAAATCTATGTTAGGACAGGTCCAAACGTTTAAACTTGCGCGGCTCCCTAGACGGATCATTTATCAAGATTACTATGTGTTACAGATGATTTCAATTTATTGCACGTATTTTATTCGAAATGCTGTTAGATTATATTGCTATGAAACGTACAAATGTTTCGATTGTTTGACTCATGTACGACATGTATAGTCGGTGTTGTATTTAATGTAGGTAAAGTTCCCTTTCAGACGGTTTATGGGGCAAGTGAAGTAGAGTTCACCTGTTTCTGTGACCTCAGCATGTGAAGGGATAGTGTGGTCAGCACTATACCCAGCTGTCTTTACTTTCCCTACCGTGAGTTAGGTACCCATCAGAGCTGGATGGAATCAGGGTAGTGCTTGTATTATATGCCGCGAGTAAGACATTACTGTTGTTTAGTTAAGAACATATTACAAAGACGATATATAGCAAAAATTACAAAGAGATGAACGAAATTATAGCCATATCTAAGAAATAAAAGTACAAGAACGTTGCAAGTTTCTGCATAGCACCAACAATTTACGTAGCGTTTTCGTTAAATAGGTCTGTAGAATAATCACGCCGCTGCTTTTTTAAAAAATAAACCGGGAGTGATCTCCCCTAAACTTTCTCGAATATTTTTATATAAAATAACAGGGGATGGGAACTCAGGCTATAGACATGATTTTTAATCCATTTTAAATACTTAAAGTTTTAAAAATAGAATAAAATCTCGTAGACAAAAGAATTGCACACCAAGTGAACGCTAAATAAAAAAGTGCATAATAGTGCGCAATATTATTAGTACTTTAAAAATTTACATTAGTTTTTTGAGAAATCGGAAGTAGCGTAAATTACTATACTTCCGTTCAACGGAAATGACTCAAAATTTAACAGAAGGTAGAGAATTATATCTTTTACTTACATGCGAAATTTCGTTTATCTATTTGAAATAGTACTCAAGTCATAGGCTTTTGAAAATTTCAAAGTAGGAAAAGTACCACTTCCGGTTATCGGAAATCGCTCAAAAGTACGGATCTACGATTTTGATAAAATACTTATATATGAAATTTCATCCACCTAGCTGTAACGGTACTCAAGTTATCGTGTTTACACACACACAGACAGACAGACACACAGACAGACACACAGACATACGGACAAGATTGCAAAATTATGTTTTTCCGTATCAGTGAGATGTAAAACGTCGAGATTTGTAAAAATCTCGATATTTTTTTTTGCACGATTACAATACTTTCTCTATACTTCGTATATACGAGAAAGTAAAAAAAAAAAACGTATCTCAATCGATACCACAGGACAAGAATTATTACAATTTTATTTCGTCGCTTTAAAGGAAACGATACGATAAGCATTTTTTTTTCTTTCTTCTTGTATTGTTCTTGACTTAACATAAAAAAATCGCGTTTATCTGTATTTAACGGCCCTTCTTCGTGTTTCATAAATGTGAAGGTTTATGACAATCAATTTTTACTTTCTCGTATATACGAAGTATAGAGAAAGTATTGTAATCGTGCAAAAAAAAAAATCGAGATTTTTACAGATCTCGACGTTTTACACCTCACTGATACGGAAAAACATAATTTTGCAATCTTGTCCGTATGTCTGTGTGTGTGTGTGTCTGTGTGTCCGTGTGTAAACACGATAACTTGAGTACCGTTACAGCTAGGTTGATTAAATTTCATATATAAGTATTATATCAAAATCGTAGATCCGTATCAACTTTTGAGCGATTTCCGATAACCGGAAGTGGTACTTTTCCTACTTTGAATTTTTCAAAAGCCTATAACTTGAGTACTATTTCAGATAGATAAATGAAATTTCACATGTAAGTAAAAGATCTAATTCTCTACCTTCTGTTAAATTTTGAGTAATTTCCGTTGACTGGAAGTAGTAATTTACGCTACTTCCGATTTCTCAAAAAACTAATGTAAATTTTAAAAGTACTAATAATATTGCGCACTATTATGCGCTTTTTTATTGGGCGTTCACTTGGTGCGCAATTAATTTGTCTACGAGATTTTATTCTATTTTTAAAACTTTAAGTATTTAAAATGGATTAAAAATCATGTCTATAGCCCGAGTTCCCATCCCCTGTTATTTTATATAAGAATATTCGAGAAAGTTTAGGGGAGATCACTCCCGGTTTATTTAAAATGTATTAGTTTGGCAGGGTGAACTGAAAAATCTGGACATAAAATTCATCTTTTTACAAGATTACCGACTGAGTTATGAGAGTGGAGGTGAGAGAAATGTAAACCTTTAGTCACTGTGCAGCTCAGCAAGTTTGACGTCTGCTAGTCAACGAGAACATTGGATTACAATTGAGATGGTTAGGGAGCATCGGATGTTGTTTTTGTTTGTTGTTGTTTTTTTCTTTAATAACTTTTTTTTTACTTCACTTTTACCTTAGAGGGTTTAAAAACAGGATCAAAGATATTTTATTGAGATCAAGCAAGGTCCTTAACGGTCTCACGTCAAAACAGATGTGTTAAAAATAAATCGAGACTAACGGTACAGTATATCAGCAGCTTGGCTACACGCTGGGATGAACGGCAAAGTGAAACTAAATCACCTTTGTATGAATTACAATTTGAGAGGCAACACGTTAAAAGCTGCTAATATCACCAACCGCACCAAGTTTGTCCACTACGCAATGACTAATTATTCCATCAATAACTAGCGCAAATTATGTAGGCGAACTGATACAAATACTGTCAGCGGTAGAGTCAAAGGAGGGAGGGATTGCAGTTTTATCACACTTATGGAACAGTAATAGTTTACAGCCATATAACAACAATGGAAACAGCTTCAAAGGGATGGTTTTATTGTCATGCTAATGTAAACACCGTAATGAATGAGCCGTCACGTTTTAATGCACATAACATCTGAAATGGTAATGTCATGTTTCACATAAAGCGATGTATTCAGTTATGTGTGATACGTGTATGATTGATGACTATTTTGTTTACATTTGCAGGCAAACAATGCGGCAAAACAAGTGTAGATTAACAACTAGCGTCTCCCCTCCCCCAACCTATCCCCGCCCTGACACATTATCCCAACCTTAATAAGGAAATTACTGTTTTCCAGTGTTTGCGATGGGAGGGGGGGGGGGAGAGGAAATGCTCGTACCATGATTGCGTAATTGCGCCCATACCATGGTGTTTATTTAAGTGGGTGATTAGCCACATTACTCTATCAGTCTAATTGGGATGCCATAATCTTCTTCGGAGTAAAAATAAAATCGAAGCGCTTAAAACAAAGCGACGCAATTTGCCGGTCGTACTGGTGAGAGTTAAGTACTTGCCCATGAGGTCAGCCCACAGTACTGGTAGTCGTGATTGGTATGGATCGGTACACGAAAAGTCTTGATCAGCAGTTTTTGTGTTATTCTCATCTAGATCTAGGTCAGGTTACAGCATGTGAAATACACAGGAATGCGGTTTTTTTTTTAATTTAACAAACTCTTGACAAAGTAACGGCCAAAGAACTCTATATATGGGACAGTTAACGTATTTTTTAATACTGGTATTGAACATCACAAGCAAACCAAAAGCCGAACACGACAGTTCCATACCTTGCAGGTATCAACCTGATATGGGAAGATCAGAAATGGGAAGTTAACGAAAGTCTCACATCATAAATCCCACATTCTGTTGATACATGTTCTTTGTGTCCAAAACGTTTTTTTTTTCTTTTTATTGTTTGACAGTTAAAGGGTTGGTCTTATACAGGAGTAGCTGATACTTTTTAATGCATTTTTCACTCATAAAAAAGTTCATTTGCTAGCATCATATGAGCTAATAAAACAAAGAATTCAACAAAATGTTAGAACCGCTGGTGTTAGTCTACCTGGTCAGCAATGTCCAGCTAATCTAACACAGTGGCTTACTTAAATTGCATGTGTAGCTGAATGCTGTGCCATGAAAACAACACACCCGTTTATCTATCAGCATAAGCAACTACAGTGGCAATGGGAGGCTACCGTACAGCAAGCTTAAATAATAGAGACATACAAAACGTTATTAAAGCTCAAATCTGTTGGGGGCAGCCATCCATGTTTCGGATTTAAAAAAAAAAAATCCTGGTTAATGAGTTGGCTTCAGGCAAAAGAAGAAACCCATATGCAACGTGGGGTCGAGGGGCGGAATCAAGGGAGACAATCAAGATATTAATACCCGTCAGGTCAGTCAGTTACGAAATTCAGTCTAATCATGTGGATGGCCAAGAATGTTACGGCTTTTTTTTTTTATTCTTAAGGTACCGTTTATTATGCTTGGTTAGGATTATTTAATTTTAGATGGTTTGCAATTTATTTATACATAAAAATATAATACCTAAAGAACCAGCTTGAACATTTTGAAGTTTAAAACTAAATCTGTGGAAAACTTCACAAAACCATGGTCTAATTGTTGGCAGGTCAAGCCATATGTGAAGTGTTTACATACTAGGGACAAACATTCACATAATTAACACTAATTTCCTCAAAACTATAAACACAACTCTAGTAAATTGAGAACATTAAAATTTGTAAAGGGGAAATAATTTTCAAGTACATTTTTTTTTAAACTTATAACTAAATCTTACACTGGTTATCTTTCTTGAAAAATCAATGCAGGGTTTGATTACTTAGGTTATTCCTGTGAGTTTAGAGGAAACAGGTTCTTTGTTTATACAAATTAAACATTGAAGGTATTAAAGATACAAATTGTCACAGAAAATTATCTGGCTGGGAGCAATAACCCAAATTTTAACTGCTGAAAATATAAATTACCCAAATCCACTACATAATCACAAAAAGTGTTAGATCTTATGGATAGAATATCCTAAGATTTAGGTCGGCTCATATTTAAACTATTAGTATTGTTGTTATAAAGTTATATCTCCATCAAGCAATTTACTTAATCCACCTATTCTATGTTAATGTTTGGTGTAACAATAATAGATACATCATACTTTGAGGCCTACGGTGGGCACAGGGCATACCAGGAACAATTTCACAGTGGTTTGGATGATTAAAGTACTATAGGGTGTTGGCGGTAAAACAAATAGGTTAAACCTAGAATTCTATAACTTATTTATAATAGTTATATAGAATCTAAAAAAATTTAGCCTTTTTATTTTTTAATAAAATGAATAGGCCTAAGTGTGTTCAAAATTTTATAATTACGCCTATTGAACTGAACAACCATTTTTTTTCAGGCATGTACCGTCCATTCCCCTCCCCCCCAACAAAATAGAATCTATATACAAAATATACAATTTGATCCCATGGAATTTGAATCAGCCAACTCCCCGCCCCCTCCCTTGCAAGTTTCAATTGCCCCAAAAAAAATGACTGAAAGAAACATGGAACAACTGTAAAATTATATAAAATTAATCTAAATCTATTAGTCTAACTAGTTACAAAGATTTAGCAACATCTATGATATGACCAGTAGAGATGAGGACAAATCATTTTTTAGATTAAAATAAAGGCAAAGTTAAATAAATATATATATCTGTATCTAGTCTATTTGCTTTCGAGATCTAAATCCTAAGAAAAGCAAAAAGTAAATTTATTAAATTTAGATCAAGAGTATTATTGAGTCTCTAAATCCTTGACTTAGATCTAGACTCGACTGACTAGATTTCACTAATTTAGACTTTGTACCAAGTACTATAATTAAGTAATGGGTAAAGTTAGGAATGTTGGGATATTTTTCCTAATTATCATAGAATGATAAAATGTACACAGATTAATTCTATAATATACCCCATTGATAAAAATACCAAATTTATCATTCTAGGCCTAATAGTTTTTTTTATATGAATTTTTAAAGTTATGTATTAAACCTGTTATATATCACTGTAACATCGGATTTAATTGTGTGATTGGCTTTAGGCTTGCATACCACTGCTGCTATTTGAGGTATAATTATAAAACTTTGCACATAAGTGCTAGAGAGTGTGGGCAATAGAAATATGAAAGTAAAATTAAAATTTGATGAAGGATAATTAGAACTAATCAGGTAAAATTAAAGTGAGGGGTGCTGTTCTATATAGTATAGGCCTATAGGTCAATATGCAGACTGAAAGTCTATGTTTTTTTTTTAATATTAAAATTGAAACTTTGCTAGAGGGTGGGGACAATTGAAATATAGAAAAAAATTAGATTAAGTATGACTGCATATAATTAAAAAGTCCTATGAAAGGGTGTTGCACCCTTTTATAGTAATTATAGTGACTGCAACAGACGTATGTCCAGAATGCTACTATAACAGATAGGATAAATTTGGTGATTGATACTGAAGCATGTAATAAGAAGAATGCTGAAAAATAAAACTAGGGATGGTGTGGTAAAGCACTCAACAACTACTAACATGCAAGTCATAAGCTCAGATCTCATACGAGTCTGTCTGTGCAGCGCGCAGCATCCACCAAGCTCAGATGAGTACCTGACACAAGGGAAAGTAAAGATAGCTTGGCAGAGAGCTAACCACACCATCACTTAATGTTCAGTGGTCAAGAAACAGATAAACTCTACTTCAGCTGCTCTATGGATGATGGATTGACAGGTCCAAAAGGGAAACTACTTTAATATACTAGGGTCTTTATCAGGCCCTATTGATATTATTATTTTGGTACAACTAATCAATTGAAAAACCTTAAATTCTTGTAAAAGTTTATTAAGTGTTAAGTAAGTTGTACCACATCAGAAGTTACAGCTTCCCTGTCTATCTGCTTATATGAATATATTGGCAATATACTGTTATTTAAATATGTAATGTTTGTTGTTATTTGTTTTTTTGTTACTTTTTATTATTAAATGTAAAAATTATATCCTAAATTATTATGAATAATAACTATCATGCCTTTTTCGTGTCATTCTAAATTCACTGCCTTATTAATTAGTATCCCCCCCCCCCATGTCAATTGCTGCAACTTTTGTTTATTATTTACTATTTACTAATGTCATAGTAATAATTATCAAAAATAATTTATTAAGTTTATCACCAAGCTTCTTTACTTATCATAACCAATAATAGGCCCAGACTTACTTTATCAATCGATACATAAAGCATTAGTTATACTAAGAAATGGGCCTATAACTTATTTATTATTTATAGTAGTATAAAGTATAATTTAGTATTAACTTAATTAAGTATAAGCCTTAAATCGAAGTACTAAGACTAAGTAGATATGTGTGAAATGCTTGACACTAGTTAATGTAAGCCTAAGCTTCTTGCCTGTCGTTTTTAATAGATAACTTGATCAATGTATTTTATCTAGTTTTAACAGTGCCACCCACAATTTAAATTCTTTCCAACTTCGAAAACTACGTCATTGGCATTAGTGCGCGTATTTTATCGATAATAGGTAATGCATTGCTAAACCGACGCCATGGCGTTGTCAAGGCCGAAGCGCTAGCTCGGGGATTTGACATGTATGATAACTCGTAAACAGAAGTAGTAAGTGCCATAAAACCGTTATTATAATAATATTTGTTTATTTAATGGACACTTACAACTAATGGCAAGACACTTATAATGTGTTTAATACGTAAACTTATTTAAAATGTGACAGCACCGTACGGGACATGTTCGCGAGATAAACTCATTAGAATCGTGCGATCGATTTCGGCTGTAAGATTGTCATAATGGCGGTAATTTTCTAATTGAAACATATAATACGACTACACTAGAATATCTATATCGAATATTTCTAAAAACTCGATTCCAACAGTGAGATTCGGCATTCTTTGGAAAATGGCGAGTTTTTATAAAGTCTGCATCAAAAAGTCCGGATGTGGAATACCGAATCGAAACAGCGGAAGTCGGAAAGCCTAGGGTAAAGTACTAAGGTTTGTGCTATACTTAGAATCTAGTCACTAGTCTATATAAATTATTACGAAATGACTACGGAAGCAAACTAAATCTCGCTTAGCCTCCCCAAGGCCCTAGGCTAAAGGCTGAGCAAATATGTATGCATATGTAAAAGCATTCTTTGCATATTACATTTAACTTTTGACATAGTGATAACTAATTGGGTGGTCGAAGTGGTTGCATATCAGACAGCTTGTTTTTGTGGTGTGGGTTCCAATCCTTTTGGCTATATTAGTTTGCTACGCCTATAGTTTTTTACTTATTTTACTTTAGTTTAGTTTAGTAAGTTCAGGCATGGGCTTAGGCCTACTAATTTTTTTAATAATTTTACTATTCACTTGACTACTTGACTAAATTAAAATTAGACTATTCTAGTAAAAAAAACTGTAGGCCTAGGCCTAACTTAACTATTACTAGATTTCTAGATCTAACTACTAGAATACTATAGATCTATATACTATATATATTAATATAATATTATATAGGCTAACTAACTACTAACTACTACTACTATACTACTTACTTAGTTACTTACTACTAGTACTAGATCTACTACTTTTACTCCTTTTTTTTAATTTTTAGTCTTAGTAATAACTAAACTAAAACTAACTAAACTAAAACTAAAACTAGTTTAGATTCTAGTACTTTTCTTTTAACTTTTGGATTAGATTCTACTAGATCTAAAACCATAATATAGATTTAGTAACTATAAATGCTTAAACTTACCTGCTTTAGTACTGAACTGGGGCGTGAGACACGTTTTAAATATGCACTTCAGCATTGAGATGTTTACTTTATAGTACGGGGACACACCGCGTATAACCTATTGCCAGATTAATATTTGTTTTAAAAGGTTGAAAAATAAGATGACAGCCCTACCATCTAGGCCCAAAAAAAGGAAACAAGCTTAGAAAAGAGTGCGGATATATTTTTTAAATTAATCTAGATAAAATAATATTTTAGTAACGTTAAAAGATAAAACTAATGTAAGCATTTGAATTTAGTGTGTCCAATGCTGTAAGCGAATCACACAAATATTTTAATAAGGTCTATTTGTTAACATTAACCTTTAAATCAAACTGAACTGATTTTGCCTACTTTGACTTACACATTTATCGCGTGCTGTATAGGCGATATATTGCCTTGAATAATTGCGTCACACTCAGGATTTCTTCCAGGCATCTTTTCGGGGCGGGGGGGGGGGGGCAGAGCCCCCACAAAAAAAGTCTACCCCTCACCCCCTCCCCCCCCCCCCCCTCCCCACGAGATAGAATGGAATTTATATAGAAAACATATACGTTTACCTGTGTCCGCAAAAGGCCAACATGGACAACAGACTAACACATACGAAAGGCAGACAAGAAAAAAGGCCGACAGGAAATAAGGCCGACAGCTAAAAGGCCGACAAGACAAAAGTTGTCAAGTTTTATAAAACATAAAACTACAATTAAATACGCTTAATTTGTATTAAAAACAGTTACATAATGATAAAGTTAAAGTACAACATAGAAAATAGATTGTATCCTGTGCTTGTAGAAATTAGAGTCGTGGGATAGCGATTATGTTAATAATTATTTTCTCTCACACTTTGCTATTGCATTAGTAATTTTTGGGCTGTAGAGTGTGTATTCAATTATTATTGAATTTCACAGCTTGCTGAGAAATGAGATTGCTATTAAGATCTTTTTTATTTATTTTTTTATTTTTATTTTTTTGTAATAGGCTTATATTTCCTCACGGTAATCACAGTCACAACATTGACAATCATTAAAAATCGGGGATTCCCTGACAACAGGTATATAAATAGAAAACCGGAAATGTCTGCTATTTTATACATCTTCCGGTTCAAAATGGAATTGACAAATAGTGACCATAGTTGACTAATATACAAATCCACCTCTTTTTCTCCTACAAGGTTTCTTAGAGAAACAAATGGAGGACGAAATACGAAAGCAAACACTTCATTCAAAATGGGAATTATATGTTTCGAAAGTATGGGACTTCACAATCTAGATATAGATCTTACTATAACATACGTCTTTCAGTAAAATTGATTTATATAAATTTTTATAAATTATATTATAAATTACTTAAAATTAGCCTGACTGTAAATAAAAGTGAAGCTAAGGCACTAGACTAGATCTAGATCTAGATCACTAGTGCATGCCATGCATAGTGACAGTCACTAGTCAATATCAATAAGTCATCATGAGTAATTTCAATAGTCTATAGTTATAGAGATGATTGATTATAGACTCTAAGTTTAGGGCCTAAAGTTTAGTAAAAAGATAACTTTAAAAATAAAAGTCATAAGTGATAAATCAGATATATTATAATATATATCTGATATATTGATATAATATTATAATAGTCTAGCATTCAGTTCAGTGGGTCTACTATAAGGCTATAAAGTATAAAAGGAGTAGTATTAGTAAGCCTGTTTTTATTTTAGAATTTACTAGTAGTAATAGTAAGTAATACTAAGGGGGTTATGCCAAAATGTAATAATTTACAATGAAAACGATGCTTTTTCCACCTGAATTAATAGGTGTATTAATATAATGTGCACACAAATTGGTGCCATTTGGCAATTATATAGGCCTATGTTAGACCTGCTTAATATATATATATGTAGACCTTAATATATATTTATATATATATTATATGTATATATAATTATTTTTTTTGGGGGGGGGGCAGGGGGGTGACACCATGAGGTGCGTTGTGCAGCACTGGGTGACAACTGACTTAGCGACGCCACTGGCGTAACTGTAACTAAAGGCGTACTTGTTTTAGTTAAAATGACATTATTCATTATCTTGATCAGTTGTATTTTCAAAGCTACAGTCAGTAAAACTTAAGCCTAAATATATTTCTAAAACAAATAATTAAAAAACAAATGGTCCAAACGGTGTCTTTTGTTATTTTTATACCTGATGGGACACTACCTCACTACCTATTTCTAAGGTTACTTTTGACTTAATGTAAGATCAAAATACATCATCTCCCATCATTACATAATTCAATTACCTTCAGCTGTTTTAAGTTTTAGTTTACACATCTTATGTCACAACATCTATTGTCAGTTGTTCTTAGTAATACAATTTCTCCTCATACCTTGGGTTTTTATTTTAGTGCTGACCTACAGACTACACTAAATATAACTTGAAATGTTTAGTTCGTTAGCCCTACCTTCATATATTTTATAATTAGAGGCCTTATACCTTTGCTGTAAAATAAGTTCCTAATATATAAAAAATGAAACATGCACATTCTGTTCAGCAACAGTTTTACTAGAATCACTAAAACAGGTGGAATGTAGCAAAAAATATTTTTAGAAACAATAACTATGATAAGTCACATCCGAATAGTGGTGATTGACTAGTCAAATTAAAAAAACTCATCAAACCTGGCTGTCATGGGGCAGATGAAATAGTTGATAGTAAATAGAGTTCCCTGTTTCTGTGATGGATAATGTGGTCAGCATTATGCCCAGCATCCTTCACTTTCCCTTACACGAGCTAGATACTCATCATAGCTGAGTGATCTCAGGGATGTTTTACTGACTCAAGCTCTAAATCCAAACTCTGGACTTTAAGGTGAACAGTCATGAACTGGCTGAATGGGATTTGGAAATCATTGTCATCACTGTGTTTGCAGAGGTCTATTTTTGTGGTTGTTTGTTACATAAAGGGGGTCATGGTAGAATCAGCTAACAATATGATCTTATTCACAGGCAACTCCCATACAATTATTAGTGTTAATTAAAATCAAATTGATAATAGTGTGTTTTAAAATATTTGTACCCTATTACAGAAGGAAAGGAGTGCACTAGAGGACTACATCAAAGAATTCATCAATTTTTACAGCCACTACTTTGACCTTGATTTTCAACATTTGAGTGAAGGGTAGATTTATATTGTATTTACTAATTTCCCTGAATATTTATGAAATATATTTAAGATGACCAAGTCAAACAATACAATTCTAAAGTTATCCACACAGTGTAATTAGTATACTTAGGAAACTCTTAATATAATTTTTATCAACGTTAAGCTTCTTAATAACAGCCCTCATAAATATAACCACATTAGCTTAATAATACTAGAGTTATTATTTAGTGTGAAATGTCATGCAAAAGTGTTCATTTGCAATTTCATTTGTTGAACCAAAGATTCACTTTATAAAAAGATTGCCTGGTAAAAATACAACATATTTTGTTTTTTATTATCAAATGACTACTTCATTTTAAATTTAAAATCTGCTTGTTTAAGCATGAAAACAGCGATGTTACTGAGATTATTCAGTTAACTTTGTAATTGTTTTTGGAAAATATAAGTGGAATAATCTAAAACAAATTTTAAAGAGATTTATGTTTTATTTTGCAGCCTTTACAATGAAAGTCCTCATTTAACTCAGCATCCAGAATCTATTCTAGATTGTTTAGGCCAAGCAACAAATTTCTGCAGTGCAGATTTCATCCAAACTTTTGACCTGGAAAGTTTGGAGTTGTTTGCAGCAGTGTTAAAGTGCCTTGTTATTATATGCAGGTATCAAACTTAATTTCATTAAAAATATCTTTTGACACCAGACTGCTGAATATGTGACATTTTTTCACTATAGATGAATTTACCATGATTATTTATTTTTATTGTATTGTTGTAAAATTTATTATTTTAACATTTCTGGAATTATGATGTTATTTTGTTAACTGTTTTATTTTTGTTCATTCCAGAAATTATGATAATGTTGTTTTGGTAGCGTCTTGTGATTTTGTAAAGCACTCTGTACATTGTACTCAGGTTATTCTTTCAAAAGTAAGTACATCACAAAACTAATGCAACTATTAAATCTACATTCAATAACAATACTGTATTTTTCAGTGTTATCAAGAACACATAGATCTAGACAGTTGCTGTAGTGAATATTTTTATTTCAAATTAAGTTAATTTTTATCTTTGAATGTTAAAGACAACTCCATCATGATTATTGGTTGATGAGTAACCATTTGCAAATTGTTGGTGGTTAACCGCTACTGTGATGATTAGTTTAAGGTTAGAGTTGGATTATTATGTAATAAAAGGGGTGATATTATAAGGACATTAATATTTTATGGGTTTCAGGGGTGGGTAAATAATTAAACATATTTGTGTTATGTAATTTGTGAATGATTCTTTTTATTAATAATATATACTTAAGAGCCTACCCCCGGCGAATCATATGCCGCTATTTAGTTGTTTTATTTTCTACTTTTCATTAATTCATAATTTGAATGCTGCCACTGAAAATATTTGCTTTAAAACACTAAAACCTTCCTTTCCCCCTACACCCCCCCCCCTCTGAAAGCAGCCTCCTCTTAGTTACCTCCCCTAAGTTTAAAATGGTTTCAAACTAAATTATCTGCCCCTAATAGCCTCACTAAACCCGGCTCTACAATTGTAAACATTTAGCGTGAACCACATCTCACCAGACCATGTGGGGGTAGTGGTGGTAGTGATATGCCTAGAGAGGAAGAGAGGGGGCTGCTAGGTGGTGCGCTTACAGCTTGGTGTTTTCTATGGAGAAGAGAATTATATATATAGGTTTAAAATAAATTTTATATATATATATATATATATATATATATATATATATATATATATATATATATATATATATGTATATATATATATATACATATATGTATATATATATATATACATATATGTATATATATATATATACATATATATATATATATATATATATATATATATATATATATATGCACATTTGATATAATACCCAAATTAATTACTTTCAGTTATTCATGTTTTGTTTCAACTAATGCTTTTGTTTTTAAGTACAGATTTCGTTGATTAAAAAACCTATTTGTATTGTTTATCTCTAGCTATGCAGTCAGACAGAACAACTAGATGTAAATACAGTGAGCTCATTCGTCTCTTTTGTTCAAATTGTCCTTCATTTCTTTGAATGCTTGTATGACCCATATTTTGTTTGGCGGAAAAGATTAAAAGGGTATGTAATATTAAATAACATAAAGAGTAAGTAAAGTATTTTTTGGAACTTACAGGCCAAAGCGCTGGTGAAGTAGATTTCACTTGATTTAGTGACCCAGACATATGAAGGAATAGTGTGATTAAATAACATATTGAACTTAATTTTGTGTCTAGAGATAAGTTTTATTTTAACATTTTGTCAAGAATTTGTGTCCCAGAACCAAGTAATTTTGTAACCTGAACTTGTCAGTAATAATGTGTGTATCTAGTAAATATTACTGATAAAATACATTGCAGGTGGATAGTTGATGTAGAGCAATTGCTATCAAAGCCAGCATTAGTGCATAATGAAGTCATTCCATTTTTCCATGGTAATTTTGTTTTCATGTTTTGATTTGCAAAGTTACTTTGATTACTGATGTTATTTTATAAAAGTATTTTTTAATATTGATTTTAAAAAATCTGGTACTGATATATGATCAAAATGTATGTATTACATTTCTTATGCATCAAAATAAAATATGCTTCATGATACCACACATGTATAAAAAAAATTGAAATATTTTTCTGCTAATACCCTTGTAACAAAATATTACTTTTTGTTCTTTATCATTAATGAATTCTTATCAAAATAAACTGAATACAAAAATTATCAAGATAGTGCCTAATTTAATTGTGCTTTCTATCTTTAGAATGTTTTCAAAAGCCTAGTCTTTCATATGAGCTGCAGTTTTCCCTTCTCCATATGTTTGGGGCTGTTATGTCTGGATCTCAGGTTGGTTGATCATTGCAGTGGTATGTGGCTAGTATTTGTATTATTTTATGGTTATAATATGGTATTGCTACGGTTTTCTGTCATTCAGTATTTTTAGTATTTATTTTATTAAATTGTAGTTCTTTAATTATGTAATTAATATTCAACACATTTTAAATTAATGGATTGTTTGAAACATTATTTTATAGTTTATTATTGCTTTTCATCACTTATTTTTAATTAATATTCTTGGTTTGTAAATATTTAATAAGAGATTTATTAATTTTAAATAAATTTTCATATTCATATAAATTTAATATTTCTGACGTAAATTAATTCATTGTTCAAGAATAAGTGATTTGGATTCCTCAAGAACTGCATGTAACTATGTATTTCTACAGAGTAATGCAACACTGACTGTCACCCCAGCTACACTGGATGTGCTGCTGTCCTTGTTGTCTGGAAGAGCTGCATGCTATGCCAATGTTCCAGCTGATTCAAGGATAGAAATCCAGTGCATTGTTCTGCGCTGCGTTGTTAGCATGATACACACCATCCATGGTTGCAGCCCAGATGAGGTACATTTATCATTTTTAGCTTAAAACACTAAACATTGAATGTGGGCTGCTAATAATTTTTCTGGTTTCAGTGAGATTGTTTTGTGGTGTAATAAGTTAATTTAAGAAAAATAATTTAAAACAGTGCTTATTAGCTTGGGTTTTATCGAACCCTGGGGGTTTGGCGAGTCAGTCTCAGGGGTTTGGCCGAGGTCAAGACACACCAGACTCATATGATTAACTATTGAATTTTTCAAGTGCGAATGATAGAAGTATTAAGATGGGTTTGTTGAGTGCACATATGAAACAATTGGGGTTCGGTACCTCCAAAAAGATAAAGAACTACTAAAATATCATTTTTTCTGTACCGCATGGCTTTTTTTTGCTTTTATTAATAATCTTTTAAGTCAACACAGCTGTTTAAGGCTGTAGAGAGTGAAAGTTCACTGCGGGGGTTGATGTACATGCAGATGAGTGCTAAGAAATCTAAGAAGTATACCTGACATTCTAAACAAAATAAGGCATAAAGTGGAATAGGGTTGAAAACAAAATATCTAGTCTAATGTGGTTTAAATGTTGCAGGCATTGATAAATTTTTGCATTTATTTCCAAGCGCCAGGTTGAGGTACCAGAAGTGTTGTCTAACTATGTCCAAGTGATGCTAAATATATGTTCTACTGGTCAAGAATATCAGATGCTTGTATTAATGATAGGTAAGTACCCGTAACACTTGACCTTGGGATGAACCAAGAAGGTAAAAAAAACAATACTATGCACATCTGTTTTTAAAAACAAAATGTATGTAGCTGTTAATTGCATAACTGATGTTTGAAATATTATAACTTGTTTTAGATGAATCTAACTAGACAAGTTTGTTCTAAAAGATGATAAAATAGTGGTGATAGAATTTAATATTTAGTATCATTGTTTTGGAAATACAATGTTTAGTGATCTTTTGTTACAGATTCTATTAGTGACATGTTAAATTGTGTGGACAAACTAGCACTACAAGCATTGCTCATCAGTGATGATATTTTTGAAGCACTAGTTTCATTGATCAAAAAATCAAAAGTAATGATATGTTTCAACTTTTGTTTATATTTACAGTTTTTTTAATTTTTATAATATACAATTAGAAAATAATTTAGTACATTTTAGAAACATAGATGTTAGTTTTTGTTGTTGAACATTTATCTTATAATCATTGATTCATCATAAAATAAATTATTAGTAATAAAATAAAATCATTTTAAGATTCATTTTTTATTTTATTTTTTGGCAGCTCTTTGTTTTTTTTTTTTTAAATTTCTGGTTTAAAATTTTAATATGAGCCTTTAAATAATTGCACAGCTCCAGGGTAAAGAGTTTCAAGTTCTTGCTTGTTCAGTTGTAAGAGCAGTTCAGGCTTTGCTGACAGGCTCTTCAGCATCAAAGGTAATTTTAAACTTATTATGTGTTCTTTAAAAACTAAAATTGGCATCAACATTCCGAATAAAATTTAATGATTTTGTTTCAAAATTTTTGGTTTTATATTAAAAATATTTTATCTTAATTAAATTTATCTGGACCATGCTGAGATCTACATCAGTGTTTGTGTAATTAAACTAGTTACAAAATGACAAATTAAAAAGATTATTAAAACAAAAGTTTCTTCCAAGTATTGATTCCCTCCCATTTCTTCAACTTACAGGCCATGTTTGAAAAATGTGTAGGGTTTAAAGAATTTTTTGAAATTTTACATGGTTGCGAGCAACCTACAATAGAACTTCTGATGAGCTTGTTGGATTTTGTGAGTATTTTTGAAGTTTTGTTTAATGTTTTGGTTTTTTATACTATTTTGTTTATAAAAGTATAAATGAGACTCAAACTTAATTATTACAATTTTACATAGATTCAAACTGTGCTGTTAAATTAGAAAGTGGTGTAAATGAATAGAGTTTGTTACCTTGTGGTCCATGGGGCAAATGAAGTAATTCATCTATTTCATTAACCTCAGCATACTAAAGGATAGTATGGTCAGCACTATGCCCGACTGCTTTAATTTTCCCTTACTTGAGTCATGTACCCATCAGAGCTGGGTGGACTCAGGGACATCCTATGTACTTAAGCTTGGATCTGTACTAGACACTTGCAAAATCTATAGACTTGGATTTAACTTGTGCTTATATCCTATTCATGACTATCAAATTTTTAAAGATTGTTTTTCATCATTAAAATTCTACATCGTGTTTAATTTCATTATATATCTGTGCAGGTTGTGGAAAGTTCATATGTAAATACAAGAGTTCATGTTATACGAAATGCTCCTGTTGCTGTGTTTTTAATTGAATGGTTGAAGTCCATACAATCACATGACATGCAGGTGAGGATTCTAGTTAATCTTTTTAATTAACCATTTCTTTACATCTCCTATGAAATGTCTGATATACGCATCAAAACTTATATAATTTTCTTTTGTTTTTAAAGTCTTGATTACTTCATGAACTAATACTATTAACATAGACATTTTCATTAAATCTTTGTTTGATCACACTTTTTATATTGCACTATTTTTCTTTAAATTTCTTTTTCAAATAATATTAGTCTCAAGTATAATTTAAATGAACCACAATATTAGTCTTGTAAATTGTTAGTACCTAAATAACTGTTTTAAAAATCTACTTTAGGTGTGGTTGAGTGAAGAAATGAAAAAGTTGTGTACAGAGAGCTATGGCAACCGCATGGCTTGCTGTAAAGGGAAAATGGTTGGTGTAGTCATATCAGTTTTATCAGAGCATAGCAAGCTGCAGTTTAAAACTGTGGGTAGGTAAACCAATAGCACAATATGTATATGTATGCATTGAAAATATTAATAGAATTATTTGAATTTTTTGGAGAATTAAAACGTTTTACTGTTCAAATGATTTGGTTGGGTTTTTTTTTTTTATTACTGCAACATTGTTTGTTTGTTTTTTTATTTTAAAAATACGTTAATGAAAACTTTTTTTTACTCTGATTCATATATATTTTCTTTTGCAGGCCATTTAATTTATATTTTGGAGAGGCTGGGTAACCTATCAATATCAGCTGGTGAATTAAAAAGTTTAATCTGTCTTATGAAACCTGGAGAAGATAAAAAACAGGTTTGATAATTATCAATGGATTAATATTTTCCATTTATGATCAATATTAAAACAATACTGAAAACAAATTATAAATAAAAAAATATTATGAGTTTTAGTTTCTTCGTGCTGTCTGAGCAATGTAACGTTTGTCTTTTTCAGTACCCATACACGACACGGCTAATGAGGGCCATCTCCACTATGGCAAGACGAGACGGGATCTGTGGTCCACTTCATTTCTTTGACATTCAGAACCTTTCTGATGTAATGGTTTTATCTCATATATTTATTATAATTTTCCATAATATATATGTTAATTAAATTCTAAATATCTCCTTTCTTTCACATTCTAAACCTTTCTGATGCAATGTTTTTTACCTTACACATTTAATAATTCTATAAGATGTATATAGTCATAAAAAATCAATCAATATATTATTGACTTATAGAACCTTACAGATATAATGCTTTCATCTTATTTATTGACTATTATTTTTTAGAAACCATTCATTATTAAAATTCTCAATAATTTGTCAAATTTTTAATAAAGTGTTTTTTTACTTTGATTCTAGGCAATCAATTTACCAGGGACTCGGAAGTGGCCTGGTGCAGCCTTTTCCTTTTTTACTTTGATGTGCTTAGAGCCAAGCCCAAGCCTTGATAATGTCCCTAACCTCAGGACAACAGCTTCATACAGGCGCATTCTTTATAGGTAAGAATTGTAAGAATTTTCTTTTTGAATTTCTTGATTATTAAAACAAACTCTTTTTGTCTTCTTGTATTTGTTATGTGCCTCTAAACACCATAAATGATTACATTATCTTTTTATTTTAACTTTGATAATCAAAAATTAAATCTTCACATTTCATTTTTACTGTATTATATTTGCAATTATAAATCACTTTTAATGAAGAATTTAACTGCCTTTTTAAAAAAATAAAGAACTCTTTTTTTTTAAGAGCTCTTCTTTGTTTGAAGTTTAATTTATTTTACCTTGTTTTGTTTACAAGCTTTAGCTGCAATGGAAGCAATGGGTTTGAGGCATTCATCACCCCTGACCTCAAGCTGACTGTTGCCACATTTAGTAAAAAAGAATACTGCTCCTTCACAGTCAACAGTGTAGTATTGGATGATGGACTGTGGGTTAGTTTGTTTTGGTGAACTTCTTTTATCCAATCAATCATCCTGTAAACTCTGGGTGGGGGGGGGGGGGGGGGGGGTCATTAAGGAACCGCAGTAGATTTTTTTATTTTCAGAATTTGTTGTGGTATATCCATGACAGTTTCTTTTAGCTTGTTCAAATGGTAGAACATTTAAATATATTGCATTTTGATTCTGGTTGTGTAAAAGTAAAGTTCTCTTTTTGAACCTGATGGTCAATGGGGCAAGTCAATTAGACCTCACCTGTTTTTGTGACCTTGGCATATAAAGGATAGCATGGTCAGCACTATGCCCAGCTATTTTTACTTTCCCTAAGTACCCCTCAATGCTTGGAAGACTCAGGGACTTTCTGTTGAACCCAGATATGAACTTGAGACTTAATTATGGTTGCTTTCTGGTGCTTAAATTTAACTTCATCCAGTTATGTAGTGAAATCTGGGAGGGTCTGCAATAATTGTTCTGTAAACATAAATCATTTCTATAGAACCGTTAGAACTTTGTTAGACATATAGATCTAAAAACAAAACTATACTTAGTATTATCAAGACCAGTTATAAACATTTCACTATTGAGAGCTACAAACCCAATGTTGACTGTTTACTATGTACACTGATATAAAACAAATGTTGTTTCAGCATTCTGTTTGTGTGGTCCATGTCGCTGGACGCAGGTTCTCCAACAGCCCAGGACAGGTTCATGTCTATATAGATGGTGTTGTGAGGGCCAATACCACCCTTAAGTTTCCAAACTTATCTGAGGTAATTTGTCAAATTCTTTACCTTTAAAGCTATAACTGTAATTATCTCAGTGAACGTGTAAATTTAAGAAAAAATGTAAAATGTAAGAAAAAATTTCTATAAAAATGTTTCACACTATTATTTAAATTATTGAAAGTGTTTTAATTTCCTAACATATGGTTTGGGTTTTTTTAATGACTTAATTAAATTACTTTTTTTCATGATGAATTTTTTATATATTTTTAAAAAGTGTAATTAAATATTAATATTTTTTTATTTATTGAAGATATACTTTGAATAATGAAATGTATCTGATTTAGCCATTCAACATCTGCAACGTTGGGTCGCCTGACATAAGGACAAGAAAAGAGAGCATCAGTGAAATACAAGTGTACAACCCCACTGAGCCCAAGAAAGTCTCACCACTAAAGGCAATGTTCTCATTCTCTGTAAGCTCATCAACTTTAAGCTTCTCATTACTTTATATTTGTTAGACGTTGTATTACTAAAAATATTGCACTTTCATACACATTCAGTGCATAAACTTATTGCAAATTTTTTAGTCAATTAGTTTTCTTCATACTAAAAGTTACATGTCAAAATAGGACAGTGTAAGTTCTTTTTAAATTCACTAAGCATACAAAATATATAAACTTTATCAAATGATGGAAAAAACACAATAGCTTCTCATCCAAAAATAGATTTTTAAAATTACGATTGAAAATATTAATGGTTAAGTTATTAATGAGGATGTATTTATGTGTATATTTTAAATTAATACATTTATTTCTACTCTTCCCTATGATTTTATTAGTATAAATCTTATTAATTAGGCATTTCACTGCTTTGATTAACAAAAGATTTAAAATATTATCATGATAATGCAAACTCCCACTCTTCAAAGCAAAAATGAAATAGAAGTTTCTGACAATTTAAACTATTTTTATTTTTAAAAGCGTGGCACAGATATTCCCACTCAAGGCACCAACCTGAACTCACAGACAATCGGCACACAGGAAGAGACCTGGGGTCCAGCTACTTGTCTCTATGGTCAGCTGGAGTCCATCTGTGTCTTCCATGATGTACTCACCTCTGAGCATGTCAAGGCATTAAACAACACTGGTCAGTTCTTAATTTCCACTTTATAACACCTGTGTGTTACAGTTTTACATCATTCACAGCTATTAAGCTAGCTTGAAGCTCACCGCAGATCTCATTGTCAATGTCCAAACTCTTTTTTTTTTCTATTAAACTGTTAATATTTCAAGTTTTAACTTGTTGTTTTATAACCTTGACCATCAGGTACCAACTCACTGTTCAGTTTTTCCAGTGAAGCAGCTATAGCCGACCTACCTACAAAACTCTTTGCCAGATACAGTGCTAAGGTATATACAAAATATATCTGCAGTGAACCTTTTTTTTCATTGATTCAGTGTTAATCAGTTCAAGGTTACACCTTGTTTTAAATGTTAAGTTTCATTGCTTACTTTTAATACATTTATTTTGTTGGTACTGTAGGCTTAAATGTATCACATCAGGATTATCGTTATAGTTTGATTAAGGGTAATGATTAAACTTAAGAGAAACAAACTTGTATTAATATTTGTATTACTCAAGTGGAGAGTTTAAAGTACTATACATTACTTTACTTAATAATCTAAAAAGTTGTTTTTTTACTTTTTTTTTTTCTTCATTATTATTTTTGTAGGCTTGTAAAGGAAATATTTGTGCTGACCTTTCACCTTTTCAAAACAATGGGATTTTCTCAGGAAACAAGTGTATAAACTGGGACCTGAAGGTAAGCTCTGTGCTCTAGCTTAAGGAAGTCCTAGATTGTTTATTTTTTAGCATAGATCAATTTTCTGAGTGGAGTTGCCGAGTGTGTCATGCACTTATTAGCATAAAAAATAGTTTAAAATAATTTTTTAATCACATTTAAGAGTCCTATTTTTAAGTCAAATTTTTTTTTTAGTTAGGCATAAATTTTAAACTGTTTTCCTTTCTAAAGAACGATAACTTATTTTTTGTCGAAGTTAATTATGCTTTTGTTAAAGAAAAAGATGTTATTTTTTTGCCATCGATCATAATTTAAACTATTTAATTAAATGAATAAAATATTGAATAATCTGCCCTCAGGATGTGATCAACTGTATTGGAGGGATCCAAGTGTTATTCCCCCTGCTGGAGATGTTGGATCAGTCCTTGCTAGAGTGGCCAGAGGAGAGTCCCAGTTCCCCGTCAAAGTTAGAGGCTGAGGAGCTGGACCTGGATGAGTGGGCAGTTGTTGACTCCAGAGCTTCAGTTTCATCAGGTTTTATTTCATTATTCAACTATTAATTTTAAATATTTTATTTTCCAAAGGTACCTGATCTAAAATGTCATTTTCTCTTGTGAAATGATTTTGGATTTGAAACTTATGGTTTATTCATAAAATATGTATTTGATTAAAGCATAGATTATTATTCTTTGCTATGAATGAATTAAATGTAAAGAAGTAATTTGTTTGTTATTGTAAGTTTAAAATTTTTTTTATTTTAAATGTATTGGTTCAAAGTTCATTCCATATTAACACAGCTGTAAATAAAATTATTTTAAGTACTTTTATATACTACATCTATGAAGCCTATGATTATTGTGTCTAATTATACAATTGACCATTTTTGCTGATGTATATTGTCCAACTTTTAAAAAAATCTTTAATTTCAGAGTTGAAACTGGAACACAACCAACTGGCAGCTTTTATCACCATGGTCAGACACATCCTCAAGGGGAAATCTGTGAACAAAGACAACTTTGTCAGGGCCCATTGTGCATCAACACTTGGGATGTTGATGCAAAAGGTTGGCCAGATTTTTCTGAAAAGTGATTTTTCAAGTTAAATTTAAATTATAACATAAAGCTGTTCTTAGTAATCATGTACTGAGCATTTTTTTCATTACCTGTCTTATCATAGATCAAAATACTAGACCACAATGGTTTTTAGTACATCATATATTTGGTAAAAAGTAAATATTTGTAGGCACTTTGATAATAACACACCTCTGAATTCCAAGGCCATAAAAACTGACATAATTTACTTCACTCAATTTTGTCTTACACTGGTATTGTGCTTTTTAAGCCTTCAGGTCCCCAAAGATAATAGATGTAACAGTGCTAATATCACAATATTTTTTTATGCCATCAGGTCCCTAAAGATAATTGTTGTAACAGTGCTAATATCACAATATTTTTTATGCTATCAGGTCCCCAAACATAATGGATGCAACAATGCTAATATCACAATATTTTTTTCATATCATCAAGTCCCCAAAGCTCATAGATGTAAGATTGCTAATATCATAATATTTTGTTATGCCATCAGGTCCCCTAAGATAATGGATGTAAGAGTGCTAATATCGTAATATTTTGTTATGCCCTCAGGTCCCAAAAGACATGATGGATGTGACAGTGCTAATATCGTAATATTTTGTTATGCCCTCAGGTCCCCAAAGACATGATGGATGTGACAGTGCTGATGTCAGTACAGTACCTACATGAAGACTGCAATGATGGATCTAATCAGAAGTCCACTCTGCTGCAGCACATTTACCACTACATCCTCTTTGATTTCTCTCTATGGAGTCAAACCTATTTTGCTGTTAGAATTGGTAGGCAAACTTACCTCTTACTTTAACTGCAAATTTTCTCGTTGTTGGAATTTTTTTTTCTGACTTAAGATACCATTTTCTATTTTCTGGTATTATTTTCTATTTATAGTTTAAAAATTTTAAATAAAACACAACCTCATTGCATCATGTTTTGAGCAATTTATGATAAACATTTATTTTTAAAAACCCTATGTTTTTAATACTGTTTTGCAGCTTCTGTTTCAAATATTCTAAATGCAGTTCTGTTTTCCTTTTGCTCACTAGGACATATACAGTACATAAACACAATTATTAAAGATGATCGCAAGTACTTCAGAAAGAAATATGGTGTCCAGTTTTTTCTTGATGTCATCAGAGCATATTACAGGTTTGTGTTCTTTACACTACTGCGGTCTTTATCCATCCAATCACTGGTCTCTTAATAACTGGGACCAAAATGAAACACTTACCTGCTAAAAGTTACAATTTAGATTAAGCTTAGCTTAGTTTTATTCAATAAAAAACATTGAAAGTGAATATCCTGCTCTAACATAATCCTAAAAAGAGACTGGACATAGTGCTGACCTTTCCACCTCTTATATGTAGAGGTTAGTTAACGTGAACTCTACTTCTCTTCCCTGTGGATCATTAGGTCTGAAAAGGGAGCTTTATTTGGGGTTGTTTTTTTTTTAATAATCCACTGTGAGGTGGATTGTCTATAACAAAAATGTTTAGGCACTGAGAGAGTGTGTGTGAGAGTAGCCTCCCCTTGAAAGTGGTGTGCTAGCAGGACAAAGTGTGAACGGGGCAGTGTATGAAACAATGTGGTGTGGCGTCAACATCATGTACTGTCAACATCGTGTACATACTCGTCAGTTTTTCTTCTTGTCATGTGTTCTTGTGATTGATGATAATTATACACCCATGATACAGATTCTCCTTGTGGTTTGTGTTTATTTACAATTGTTACACCTGGCCCAAACGAGCCAACATACCTAAGAACGAGAGTGTAACATCCACTTATAGGCTTAATTGTAAATTGCTTATTCTAAGAATTATGAAGAATTATTTATCTTAGGAATGATTGTTTTGGAAATCGGATATTTTAAGAAAAATAAATTTTAGGTATGGTCATTTTAAAGTTATAGAGTTTAGGTTATTTGTTTAAGAATTAAGGATTATATCTATACGAAAATCTTTCTCTGTAGTTCTCCTGAAGTGAGTTGTCTAGGAGAGGAGGACAGCAAGTCTATCCGTGTATCCTTGCTCCAGCTGATCAAATTTTACTTCATGAACAACATCAGAGCAGAGGAACTGAACCAGCTTATGGGCTTTCTATTGGCTGTCAAACAGCCTACACTGGTATAAACAATAAAAACTTTTTGTAGGATGTTAAAAAGTAATAGATAAAAAGTATGGAAATTTTAAAGCAAATAAGTTATCTATTTTTTTGTTAGCTTCTATCAGATCAAACCAAATATTCACTAACAGAAACTTTTAAAAATATTTGTTTTGTTTACCTGACCTCCTCATTGTTTATCTGACCTCCCCTTTGTTTACCTGACCTAGTTTACCTGACCTAATTTACCTGACCTAATTTACCTGACCTCCCCTTTGTTCACCTGACCTCCCCATTGTTTATCTGACCTAGTTCACCTGACCTCCCCTTTATTCACCTGACCTCTCCTTTATTCACCTGACCTCTGCTTTGTTTACCTGAACCCTCCTTTGTTCACCTGACCCCTCCTTTGTTCACCTGACCCCCCCCCCCCCTTTGTTCACCTGACCCTCCTTTGATCACCCGATCCCTCCTTTGTTCACCTGACCCCTTGTTTGTACACCTGACCCCTTGTTTACCTGACCCCTCCTTTGTTCACCTGACCCCTCCTCTGTTCACCTGAACCCTGTTCATCTGACCCCTCTCTTGTTTACCTGACCCCTCCCTTGTTTACATAACCCTATGTTTCCCTTCCAGCTGCTAGAAGCCATGGACCTTCTGATCTCACTACTAGAGAGTCGCAGCAGGAAACAGGACCAGCTGGTTCTACTGCTGTATGAACCAGACCAGGCGGAAATGTTTTACAAGCTGTTGACCTACCAAAACCAGCCCATCATTTTCTATGAGAAGGTTGTTAAGGTGAGTTGAGAAGTAACAATCTAGTGAGAAATATTTTCTTATGTTTGGTGTAAAAGTGTTAGGAGTGTATATTAGATAAGTGGACACCAAGATTTTGTGAATGATCCAAGTTGTGCCATGACCAGAACTGGAACTCAGGAACTGCTACATGCTGTATTATTTTAAACACACTTTGAAACCCTTAAGTCTGTTTGGACGGATAAAGTGAAGTGCATTTGAAACTTTGGAACATGTAGGAAAAGTATGGGCATCATTAAAACCCAGACTCCCTTATTTAAGCTGATTTGGCTTAGTTACCTATAAAAGAAGGGTAGACTCAGGAAAGGCAGCTGGACTCAGACTAGGGCCTGAACTCTAGACATGTAGTCTGGCATTTACATGCTGTAACACTCAACCATGCTATTCCACATTTCAGGAATTCCCCTTACAAAACCTGGCTTTTTTTTTTAATTATATAATTTGGGTGTCAGTTCACAGTATTTTGTTTTTTTCAATTTTCAAATCAATATATCTTAAAGCTCACCTTTTACCAGTAGATATTGTTTTTAAATCTTAAAATTAACTACCTTGATGATTTGAAGAAAAAAAAAAAAATACAAAATCAATCTAATGTAAATAGGTTTTGCAAGTGGACACTACTTTTGAAAAATACTATAAAAAAAATACAATGACTTTCTTTTTCTTCACATTATTTGTATCCCTGTTTATTGAACATCAACAGATTCTGCACATCCTACTGAAAACAGATAAAGTGTATGAAAAATCCAAAGCTCGTTTAAGGTTGGCAGACATTGGTCACTGGGGCCTGGTCAACCTTATGATGGCATATGATATCTCAGCCCCCATGATCAAACGTTTCATAGAACAAGTATCATTTACAGGTAATACACCTGTCATGTGTGAATTTTAAACTGCTACTCGGTATACCTGTAGTGTGTACATTGTATATTCTTTCACTTAGTACAGGTATTACATCTGTAGTGTGTACATTTATGTTGTCATTTTCTACACCTGTGTGTATTTATATTCTATTATATTATAAACTCAGTAGCAAGTGAAAGGGGGGGGGGGGGGGTGTGTAATTTTGTGGTAGTAGTTAATGAATCAGTGTTTGATTAGGTTTTATTTAGATCAACTGACACTGGGAAAACAATGGGTGGTTATGTTAAAATATGAATGGTATATATCAGGGGTCTCCAAACTACGGCCCGCGGGCCGGATGCGGCCCGCGAAGTCCTCTCATCCGGCCCGCGGAGATCTTTTTGTCTAAAGAAAAATCGTTTGTTGTTGATAGTTGAGGAACTTTGCCCAGAGAAATCAAAGCCATGCCTGGAAGAAACTGGCCCCCAAACTGAAATTTGATAGTTAATGTGGCCCTCGGTCTGAAAAGTTTGGAGACCCCTGGTATATATATTACTAGAATAAAAAATTACGCTAAAGGTCATCCCAACACAAGTCTAGTTCTAGATTAGTTATCATCACGATTAACCATTTGATGTCATCACCACTGATAGTGGCTGAAGGTCAACCAGTAGTTACCAACCAGTTGACCTGCTATATTCCCCAACTGGACCAGTGGTAACAGTTTGTTCCTTTGTTATTCCAGAAACCCCCCAGACCTACAGTGCTGTGCTGGCTATCTTAGGCCTGGTACACAGCTGTGGTCTAGATATTAAATCAGAGGCCAGCAGACAGGTAAGTTAAGAAAGTTTTGATAAGTTACCCCTGAAATAAACTTAAAGACTCTAGTGGCAAATATTCATATTTCTCATTACTGCTTCCTTTTTTACTGTTCTGTTAGTATATTCTCAGAAAAAAACATAGCTAATTTTTAGCGCAATTTCCATTCTGGAGAATTGCGTTTATTAACCCGTCATTTCTGGATGTATGAATGTGTGTCCACAGCTTTAAGTCGTATCTCCTCCTCAACGAAGCAATATCGAGGACTAGTTCTAAAAGCAATTATGTTAAGCAAGTTACCAGGATGATAGTGGGCCAAAAAAATTCCGGGTTTCTTTCATGGATTTCCCGGAAAAGCCAAAAAACCTCAAAAAAATGCAGTTTTTTACCCTTATCTCGGCAACCAGACCACTTAGCGACTTGAAAATTTACCAATCGATTCCTGCCATAATTTAGAACAATATTGCCGAAGAAAGTTTTCAAAAATATCCTTTCGTTCGGTCACAAAAAAATTTTTGAATTAATTAAAATTTGGACCGAATTAGTAGGCATGTTTATCCAACCACACCACACGCGTCATCACGTTCAATAGCTGCGCCATCACGTTCAATGGCTGCGTCATCACGTTCAGTAGCTAGGCGCGCAATGGTTTTTAGTCATGTAACTCTATTGTAAATAAAACATGTATTTTAACCAATGGTTTTACTAACCATGCTCTTGATTTACACTACGACAGAGCTATTTTTAGATAACATAAGGAAATTGCGCTAAAATTGTCACTAGACTTTTTAATTACCTTGTTTTAATTTGTTCTGTTAAACCTGCTTCCACTTTCACTGTTCTGTTAGTATATTCTCAGAAAAAAACATAGCTAATTTTTAGCGCAATTTCCATTCTGGAGAATTGCGTTTATTAACCCGTCATTTCTGGATGTATGAATGTGTGTCCACAGCTTTAAGTCGTATCTCCTCCTCAACGAAGCAATATCGAGGACTAGTTCTAAAAGCAATTATGTTAAGCAAGTTACCAGGATGATAGTGGGCCAAAAAAATTCCGGGTTTCTTTCATGGATTTCCCGGAAAAGCCAAAAAACCTCAAAAAAATGCAGTTTTTTACCCTTATCTCGGCAACCAGACCACTTAGCGACTTGAAAATTTACCAATCGATTCCTGCCATAATTTAGAACAATATTGCCGAAGAAAGTTTTCAAAAATATCCTTTCGTTCGGTCACAAAAAAATTTTTGAATTAATTAAAATTTGGACCGAATTAGTAGGCATGTTTATCCAACCACACCACACGCGTCATCACGTTCAATAGCTGCGCCATCACGTTCAATGGCTGCGTCATCACGTTCAGTAGCTAGGCGCGCAATGGTTTTTAGTCATGTAACTCTATTGTAAATAAAACATGTATTTTAACCAATGGTTTTACTAACCCTGCTCTTGATTTACACTACGACAGAGCTATTTTTAGATAACATAAGGAAATTGCGCTAAAATTGTCACTAGACTTTTTAATTACCTTGTTTTAATTTGTTCTGTTAAACCTGCTTCCACTTTCACTGTTCTGTTAGTATATTCTCATAAAAAAAACATAGCTAATTTTTAAAAATTTGTTCTGTTAAACCGTAGCATTTTTTTATTTACCATCAGTACTTGGACATTTAAAATTTACTCTGTTAGACTTCAAGTTTTTAATTAACCTGCATCTGTTAAACATATATTTTGGTTTTGTTCCATTAACCTTGTTTTTCAATCACCCTTCACAGCTTTTGGCCATTATTGTCTCCAAGTCTGGCTCCACAAAAGGATTTGCCAAACAACTTGGTTGGCAGGAGAACATCACAAGACTTCTAGCACTAGAAAGGAGACGCGCCTTCAGCTTGGTTGGCGCCGCTACCACTCTCCCCAACAGCACCATCAAGGGCAGCGCCAGCAACATCAGCGAAGACTCTGGTACACAGAACATGCCAGGTTTTCGCCCGCATCTCTCCCACTCGTCATCCATCTCTTCCTCGTCAGCATACGACACGACGTCAGTGACAGCCACCATCAGGTCGTGCGAGTCTGCTGACCCCACCGCCCCAGATGCCATCTCAGAAGTTTCTTCAACAGAACTTAACATTCCGAACACATCTCTTCCAGTTCTTCCAGAGTCTTTCAGCCCTGATCAGAATAACAGTGCTTCACCAGATACAATAGGTAGCTGTTTTAGTCTTTTTGTATAGTTTCTGTTTGCATAAATATTGTCACACTTATATAGTGCTTAACTAGATACAATAGGTAGCTATTTTAGTCTTACTGTGTAGTTTCTGTTTGTATAAATATTGTCACACTTATATAGTGCTTAACTAGATACAATAGGTAGCTGTTTTAGTCTTACTGTGTAGTTTCTGTTTGTATAAATATTTTCACACTTATATAGTGCTTAACTAGATACAATAGGTAGCTGTTTTAGTCTTACTGTGTAGTTTCTGTTTGTATAAATATTGTCACACTTATATAGTGCTTAACTAGATACAATAGGTAGCTGTTTTAATCTTACTGTGTAGTTTCTGTTTGTGTAAATATTGTCACACTTTTATTATTATAGTGCTTCACATGATACAATAGGTAGCTGTCTTAATATTACTGTATAGATTTTATTTGTGTAAATCTTGTAACAATTTTATAGTGCTAAACTAGATACAATAAGTAGCTGTCTTAATCTTCTTGTATAGATTTTGTTTGTATAAATATTGTCACACTTTTATAGTGCTTCACCAGACACAATTAGTAGTTGTTTTGATTTTACTGTATAGATTTTGTGTAAATATTGAAACACTTGTATAGCGCATCATCAGATACAATAGATAGCTGTCTTAAATATTTTGTAGAGTTTTGCTTGTATAATATGTTAACTCAGAGTGTATTACCACTGGTATTATATACTTGGTAGATGTCTTAAATATTTTGTAGAGATGTGGGTGTATAAATGTTTTATTTTAACTTTTCTTGTGCAGCTCTAGAAAGTATTGATAATTTAACATTCTTGTTTAGGCTTTCAATATATAAATATTAAAACCCTTTTCTAGCGCATCATCAGACACAATAGGTAGCTGTTTTGGGTATATAAATATTTTAACTACTGCATTACAGCTGGCTGTAGAAGTAGTTTCCTGTATTTTTAAAATAAATCTCTAAAATATTCTTAAATTTAAAAATATTGTTTTAGAGTCACCAACAAGGCCAACTGTCCTCCCCTTCCACCCATCATCCACCATCAAACCCATCCGCAAGCCCAGCGAGACGGATGATGTTATAGCCAGCATGCTAGAGGAGCCCACGCCCAACACACCCTTGTATATAAAGAGAAACTTTTACGACATGGAGACCCCTGATGTAGATGAGGGAGAAGGTTTGTTTGGAACAATTTTTGTACTTGTCTGAGGAACTACTTACACTGTGTAAAACAATAGGTAGTGATAAAAAAAACACGTTTTTCAGTAATTTCTAATCTAAATTGGGATGACAAAAATCCTAATCACCGTTCATCACACAAATGAAAATGCTGAAGATTTATCCAACAGCTTGCTTTATCTCTATACTGAGTAAAAAAAATTTTTAGATTATAATTACATTTTGGTAGTAATTTTATAATTTATATTGTTCCTGCAATATGATGTTTTTTTAACTTACCGTCATTTCGTGTCTATATTATGAAAATATGCTGGGTTTTTTTTAAAATTCAGTAAGTAATTGAAGCAACTATTTCCATAATAATTGTGTAATTAGCTTTCTAAAATTACTTTTGACTATTAAAATAGACAGTCCTCATGCTTGCAGATATCCAGCAAGGTAGCAGAAGTTCAAGTGCTAGTGTGGAAGATCTCCTCCGAGACACATCGTCCTGTGGTGGGGACGTCTCAGCTAATGTCAGCAACATCTCTGTGTCATCATCGCCTTTTGAAGGTGACGACAGCGCTCTCGGCAACTCCCAGTCCTCTATTGCGTCTCTGGGAAATTCCACTGGCTTGAATGACAGTTTAAGGAATTCCCAAAACCTTAACGACAGCTTAAGGAATTCCCAAAGTTTGAATGCTAGCTTGAAGAATTCCCAGCAAACTGATGAGTGGAGGAGGTTCTCTGCTGACAATATTCTAGAAGGACTGGATGATTCTAGACGAGCTTCAACAGTCCTGCAGGGAGAAACTTTCAGAAAGGTAACACTTTGATGTGCATCACTGAAAAATTGTAGATGCTGCTGACTTTTATTTGAGTCGTCCTGTTGATGTATCCTGTTGTTATCATGTGGTATTGGGATGGCATGGCCTAGCAGTAGAGTGCTAGACTGCTAACCCGAAACTCTTGACTTTAAATCCGGGTTCAAACCAGTGGAACATCCTTGAGTCGACCCAGCTCTGATGAGTACCTATCTCATGTAAGGTAAAGCAAAGGTGGTTGGGCATAGTGCTGACCACATTATCATACTTCACATGCAGAGGTCTCTGAAACAGATGAACCCTACATCATCTGCACGATGTGTCTTGGGCACGAACAGAAAAAGATGATGATGATGTCATGTGGTAAAACAGCCTTCCCATCTGTATTCATAGATACTGCATCATACTGTTGTATGGCTTAGGACACCATTTTAATGATAGATCAGTATGGTTATTCAAAATTTAAAAACCTGAGTAAAAATTAACATCGGGTTAAATTAATAGGATATAAAAGTGTCCTGGGTACTGGAGTAGAAACTGGGAAACTAAAGGCATAATGCTTACCGCACTATTCCTTGAGTTGTCATAGAAACTGATGCTTTTTACCTCAGCTGCCCAATAAACTATCTGGTCTTAAAGACATCCTTCAATACATACAGTACTATAGGGACCTGAAGTAATTTGGGGAAATTAATTTTGGCTGGACAATGTACTGGCAGCCACAATTCCTTCATAGAACACAGGATACTGTACTTTACATGTGTTGATTTAAAGAGAATTTTAACTTCATTAAATAAAGTATCTCTCATGTGTTTCTGTGGGATAGTGTGGTTGGGGCTGAGATCATTAAGGAAAGTTAAACTGACCACACAATCCCTTCATATGCCAAAGTCTCTTAATTCTAGTAAGCTCTACACTTCCCTTATCAAGTGTCCGGTTCATACGGCTATCTTTACTTTACCTGTCATTTGTGTTCATTTGTGTTCACTTTTCACCTGTGTCCCCAGGTACTGGATCACATAGGTGTCCAGCTGACTGATGCCCTGGAACAAAGGGAAGAACTCTGCCAGAACATCCTCATCATTCTCTGGTCCATCATGTGGAAGGGGATAGATGGCTCCAGTATTGAAGTATGGAAGGTTGGTCATGTTTTTCAATGCTTTGATCTACATCATGAGTTAATTAATAATCAGTATTTGTTTTTTTTAATGTGTGTATGGAGAGGCTAGTCTTGCTAGTGCATGAGAACTCACTAATTGAGTTTTAAAAAACTGTCTAAAGAAAAAACAAGAAATTCACTTTCTTGGGTATTTCTTTGTTACATATATGATAAAAAAACTAATACCTGTCCCAGGTTACAGGTTCATTTATTATAATTGGTCAAAAAACTTGCACCAGACAGATCAGTAATGCATTTAAACACTCCTGTATCTGGTGCTTTAACTTAAACTTAAATATACCTCACAAAAATTTATCGTAACATAATCACAGCAATAACAACAAATATTACATAACCATAATTTTACCATATCATCAGCCAAACTATAAAAACAACAGCTATTAATTCAATTGTAGCAAACTTCTAACTTTACAATCTCTTTAAGTTTAGCATAGTCTTTGACCACATAGAGCTTAACATTTATCATAGCTTTAACTCATGCCAACTCTGCTGTACTCACAGGAAAGGCTTCAGGTATTCACCTGGATAGACGAGCTAGGTGACTCCCACGAGCTGATCCGCCCACCTGTGGAAATCAAGCGGCGCCTGCTGGAGATGCTGCTCCACAACTGTACGTCTGACATACGGTCTGCAGGGTCACAGCCACCAATCAACTTGTCTGAAAATGCCGTCCAGCTCATCCGATTGGTTCAGGGATTTGTTACTAAAGAGGATCTCTCTGCTGATGTCTTTTCAAATAGGGTAAAAAATATAGCCTAATTTTTTATTTATTTATTTTTGTGTGTAAGAAATTGAGTTTTAATTCATAGAGTTATGTCTATGTGATTTGTTTAGTTTAATTTAGTTTTAACTAATTTGTTTTGTTTTAATTATATTTTAATGTGAAAAATTTGTTTTTACTTTATATCAAAAGCCTTTACTGGAATCTATTTCATGTACATATTCATAACTTATTATTTATGCAATAAAATACTTTTTTTTTGCAATATACATTTATATGTATGAAAAAGTATTGTTAAAACTAGTTTACTAAACTAATTGTTTTGCATTTGTAATTGTTTCAGTATTATAAAATATTTCAATATTGTAAAATGTATGCAACATAACAGAAATTCTATTTACAGCAGTTAGTAAGCAGAAGCGTGTTTTATTTATTTTTTTATGTACCTGTTTTAGTCTAGTCAGCTTTAATTTATTTTTGTACCTGTCCACAGCTCCTAGAAGATGTGATGTCACTCCTTGATGCCCTGGGGGTGTGGGGGACTGAAGCCCAGGTGGCGTGGACTGAGATGGTACACAGGGGCTTCTGTATTCTGCTGGCTTTTTCTAAACAGCCTGATCTAGGGGTAAGGACATTTTTTAATATTCAAATAAAACCTATTTTCTGTGACATTTTTCATTACAACAGTTAGTATTGTGTTGGTAAAAGTAATGTCTTTTGTATCTTCCACCACTGGTGATAAAACCAAATGTTGCATAGTTCAAATACATTGTAGCTGTAGTTATTTATTAATAATTCATACTAGCTGATTTTGTAATCAATATCACCAAAATAATACAGTTGTTATAGGGTTAAATATTTAGGTGGACATTTTCTCTGGGAAAATTTTTTTTTTCTGAATTTATTTGTCTACCCTATCTTCTCTGAGTACAATTAGTTGATATTAATCAAACAATGAATTTGTAAAGTACTCAATATAGACCATACAGTGCACCTTTTGTGTTCCTATTACAATAGAACATACTAATTCTACAACATATTCTATAAGAGTACTGTGAGATTAAGAAGAATAAACGTAATATTTTATTTTAAAGAGGAGCTCAAGTTAGATCAGATGCCTGAAGAAGCTGACATAAGAAACACATTGTGTGTTGTGTCAACATTTGTGATATCAGCTACAACAAAGTACCCTGTGTTACCGTGCATGTGTTCTATCATTAATCTGTGTTCTGTTGCAGCTTGTATCATCAGCCACTGTGAAGCTTCACTCTCTGGTCCAGACCAAACTCATCAGCAGCTCAGCTGAGGCTTCTTACATCTTGGGGGTGCTCAACTCTATGGTCATGAAGGCTATAGAAGGTAATGTGGTCAGTTTGTGGTCATGTTAGTGGTCATGTTAGAATCCTCTTACATCCTGGGGGTGCTCAACTCTATGGTCATGAAGGCTATAGAAGGTAATGTGGTCAGTTTGTGGTCATGTTAGTGGTCATGTTAGAATCCTCTTACATCCTGGGGGTGCTCAACTCTATGGTCATGAAGGCTATAGAAGGTAATGTGGTCAATGTGTGGTCATATTAGAATCTTACTCAAATATCTATGTACGTGAAGGCTATGGAAGATAATGTGGTCATGTTAGTTTCAAATCTAAAATCGTGCAAGGATAATGGGGTTCATCTGTGGTCATTATGTGGTCAGCAGTTTACTCTCATCTCAAGTGTCATGAAGATATTTCATTAATATATCCACTTACAAATTTTCATACATTTTTCAAAATGAAAATGTTTGAATGTATCAACATACATATATAATATTCTTCATTGTGATTTACATTACCTTTTAACCCTTCAACTTTGACCCTCATAATTCCCTGATTTATAAAGTTCTATTATGTGTTTCCAGAAAACTCAGACAACTACTCCTACTTGATGCCTGTCCTAAGGGCTCTCATTGAGAAGGGGAAAGAACTCCTGACCATCAGTATTAATCTCCCCCACCTGCCAAAGTCCTCAATGAGCCAAACTTTCTTTGATGATTTCAAGACTTATGTCTACAGTGAAGAGTGGCAGACTTTCATCAACAACTATGTGAGTTCATACACTGGATTAGAAATATTAAAAAAATAATTAGCTTTTATTGATTAGCCATACATTTCTATATTTGGTAGAATATATCAGCTTTTAAGTTTTTCAATTTTAATATAGGGTTAAAGTTTGACTTTTACTATACTATCGTTCACCTTCCCATTATTAAGTAAAAAAAAAAAAATTTTTTTTTTTGTAAAAAAATGTTAAACTTTTTTTTACTTAATAATAGGAAGGTGAAATTGGGTTCACCTGTCACATTGATCTCATTGTGTGATGGATAGTTTGGTCTTCCCATATTACATCACTGGTTTGTTTACATAGATCTGAGGTCTGGTCCCAGACCTATTAGTGAGTGTGATCCACCTATGATCCACCCATGTAATTTCACCATTCACTTTGCCCAGGTCCGGCCCCAGATGACCCACTTCATTGAGAGCAACTTTGAAGAGGGGGTCGTGTTCATGGCAGATTTCTGGTCAGAGTGTCGCGAGGACATGATGATGAACCACCACAAGCACAACAGGGAGATAGGGGAGAGCAGGCTTAAGTTTAAGGTAAGACAACCTTTGTTGCTGCACTTGTCAGCATAGCAAAATTAACTCCCTTGAACCACCACAAACACAACAGTGAGATAGGGGAGAGCAGGCTTAAGTTTAAGGTAGGACAACCTTTGTTGCTGCATTTGTCAGCATAGCAAAATTAACTCCCTTGAACGACCACAAGCACAACAGGGGAGAGCAGGCTTAAGTTTAAGGTAGGACAACCTTTGTTGCTGCATTTGTCAGCATAGCAAAATTAACTCCCTTGAACCAATACAAGCACAATAGGGGAGAGCAGGCTTAAGTTTAAGGTAGGACAACCTTTGTTGCTGCATTTGTCAGCATAGCAAAATTAACTCCCTTGAACCAATACAAGCACAATAGGGGAGAGCAGGCTTAAGTTTAAGGTAGGACAACCTTTGTTGCTGCTTTTGTCAGCATAGCAAAATTAACTCCCTTGAACCAATACAAGCACAATAGGGGAGAGCAGGCTTAAGTTTAAGGTAGGACAACCTTTGTTGCTGCATTTGTCAGCATAGCAAAATTAACTCCCTTGAACCAATACAAGCACAATAGGGGAGAGCAGGCTTAAGTTTAAGGTAGGACAACCTTTGTTGCTGCTTTTGTCAGCATAGCAAAATTAACTCCCTTGAACGACCACAAGCACAACAGGGGAGAGCAGGCTTAAATTTAAGGTAGGACAACCTTTGTTGCTGCTTTTGTCAGCATAGCAAAATTAACTCCCTTTGAACCACCACAAGCACAACAGAGATAATAGAAAGCAGGCTTAAGTTTAAGGTAAGACAACCTTTGTTGTTGCATTTGTCAGCATAGCAAAATTAACTCCCTTGAACCACCACAAGCACAACAGGGGAGAGCAGGCTTAAATTTAAGGTAGGACAACCTGTGTTGCTGCATTTGTCCGCATAGCAAAAATTAACTCCCTTGAACCACAACAAGCACAACAGGGGAAAGCAGGCTTAAGTTTAAGGTAGATCAACATTGGTTTCTGCATTTCTCAGCATAGCAAAATTAACTCCCTTGAACCACCACAAGCACAACAAGGGAGAGCAGGCTTAAATTTAAGGTAGGACAACCTGTGTTGCTGCATTTGTCCGCATAGCAAAAATTAACTCCCTTGAACCACAACAAGCACAACAGGGGAAAGCAGGCTTAAGTTTAAGGTAGATCAACATTGGTTTCTGCATTTCTCAGCATAGCAAAATTAACTCCCTTGAACCACCACAAACACAACAGAGAGATAATATAAAGCAGGCTTAAATTTAAGAGAGGACAGACTTGGTACATAACTTGTTGCTGTACTTGTCAGCATAGCACTGTGATAATATTTATCTCATTTAACACTTAATAACTTAACTCCCTTAAACCTCCACAAACACAAAAGGGAGATAATAGAAAACAGGTTAAAGTTTAAGGTTGGGCAGGCTTAATTCATGTATTGTTGCTGCACTTGTCAGCATAATACACTAGTCTTCCTTGTGATAAGTTATCTGCCCTTTGACACCATAATAAAAAAGCCAAGCATATAACTTACCTCCCTTGATACAATAAACCCGGAACTATTATTATTATTATCACCTGACAAAAGAATACATGATAAATTATCCTCCCAATATACAGTATAAATAGAGCCATCCCTCTGATCATTTACCATCTGATACAGAAGACCAAGGACAGTAATAAATTATCTCTCCCAGCCATAGACTATTTCTGTAACCACCTTCATGATAACTTACCTCCCCTTTACACAGTAGTCCGAGAATTAATTTCAACTTACTTCCCCTTGACACAATAGCTTATTGTATCAACTTACCCCCCAGAACCAGATCGAGGAAGTTTACCGTAAGAAAGCTGACCATGAGAACAGAAGGTTCCAGAACATGATGGCCCAGCAAAAGAACCATCATCTGTTTGCCCTAAGACAGTGGCGTGCAACCAAGAGGTTCTTCACTGGAGAGAGGGGAGCCTGGAAAGACAAGTATGTGTCATTTTACTAGGCTCAGTTTTCTAGTGGGATCATGTGGAGTAAAATTGTTTTATTGGCCTGTTTTAATATTTGGTGGTTGGGAGTTATTGTGTGGGGTAAAATAACATACTTTCCAAGCTTAGACAGAATTAATTGACAACCACAGAACAGGTAATTCATACAATATTTCTTTGAAAAATTCAGTTGAGATGAAAATGAATTGATAGTCATAGATATTAATTTAAGATAACAGTTTATATATAGTATATGGTAGTTAGATGATACCAAAACTGAAATGATATCCTTGTAAAGCCTTGCAATATTTGAGGTATAGCTAGCATTTGACTAGATAAAATTATTCAATTTGTAAAGATTGTATGCCACACCTGTATGCTTGTGTTGGACAACAAGGTGTGATCAAAGTTCTTTGATGCATCTCATGGCTCTCTCTTAGCCCTGTGATAGAACCCAATATTTGAAGTATAGATAGCATTAGTCTAGAACTCCTGAGTGTGTGAAGATTGTATGCCACACCTGTATGCTTGTGTTGGACAATAAGATGTGATCAAATTTTTTTATTCATTTCGTTGCTCTTTCAGTCTCTGATAGAGCCCAATTTTTGACGAGTTCACACATGTTTATGGAAAATAAATAAAATACTATTTAGCTAATGTTTTAAATTGAAGATGTCAATTGTAAATAAATGAGGAATTACATCTTAAATGGATGTAATTCTAAAACAATAAAATGAATCTATGAACATATGTAGTTATAAATGGTAGAGCTGACACCACTTTGTATCTAAAATGTCACAGAAACAGATATGTGTTAGCACTCTGTGCTCAATGTTTGTTCTTGTCTTGTTGTCCAGGAACCAGCAGGAAGTCCACTGGAAACTGTCCAACCAGGAAAACTTCCAGCGCATGAAAGTCAAGCTGACCCAGAACTACAACTTTGACAGCCATCTTAACGCCAGCCTTCTCAGGGATAATGTTGGTGGGTTCATCTTCAGCAGACTTACATATTTTTTTCTAGTTAGTTATGGATACAGCTCTAATGCATTAGAAAACACAGATTAAAAAATTATGAGGGAATTAATGCATTGCAGCTGATTGAGTATTATCATCTGTGTTAGTGCCATGTCTATCAAGACTGAAGTACAGATAATACTATTGTAACAACAGGATCTAAAGCCTCATCTTATCATCTATAATTTCTATTATTATTATTTCTGTTCTATTATTAGCAGTGAAAAAAAAAGTTTCTCTTGTTTAGAAAAGTTATTAGAAAAAAAAACTCAAAATGTTGATACAGGCTTATTTATTCAGCTGAAAACAACTATTACGCAGCTATAGTCATTGTTAACACTTTGTTTAATGGTAGTTTTTGTGTAAAGTTTCTCTGAAATAGCAAAAGTATGATTGTAGGTTGGATAGATACAATCACCTCCACACAGGAGGGGCTATAATTTCTATAATCAGCTTTGTTAAATGCTAATTCTTGTATAGAAAAGTTTATGTCAAACTCCCCATTATGTGTTTGTAGGTGTGCTAGGTAGTCACCTCCATATAGCCTGAAGCTCAAACTTCACAACTACAATACCTGTAATCAGCTTTCTATAGAAAAACTTATGTGACATACCAAATAAGTGATTGTAGGTGTGATAGACACAGACACCTCCATTAAGCATGATCTCCACATTCACAATTTCTGAAACCAGCTTTATATAGAAAAAAAATGTGTTTTTAGTTTTGTATAGAAAAGCTTATGTGAAATACCATATAATACCAAATATGTGATTGTAGGTGTGATAGACACATATACCTCCATATATAGCATGAAAATCCACAACTACAATACCTGTGATCAGCTTTGAGTAGAAAAACCTATGTAACATAACCAAATATGATATTGTAGGTGTGATAGACACAGACACCTCTATCCAACTGGAGGAGCTGAAGAAAGTAAAAGATGCTCTGGTCTCTAAGGAAAACATTGCTGATGACACACTGGGGGATGAGGAGTGGAGTGCCATATCTGCCTCCAGGTTAGCAAGTTTAGTTTGTTTTATAGTCCGGCAGTTTAAAAACATTTATCTGTGTCACGCAATAATTTACTCAGTGCTAATAGCTAGAACTGTAATGTCTTGATTTTGTTGTTAGTTTTATATTTATTTTTGTTTTTTATTTCTAAAGAAAATACAAAATTTTTGTTCCGATTAATAATTTTAGACTTATAAAATAGTGACTGCATGGTCACACTTTGATACAAGAGTACTCATGTGTAGTGAAAATAAAATCAGTAATATCAGTTTCAAAGTTAAACAAATAGAATTGTTTCAAAATTGAACATAAGTATAGTTTCAAAACACAATGTTGATTATAGAACCTCTCTGTTTCTATTGGACATTTTCTACAATGCCCAGGTACCCATTAGAGTTGAATGAAATCATTTATCCTGTATTTATTTTAACTTAACTAGCATGATGAGTATTTAAGCTTGACCAATCAACAGTAATCAGTAATAAAGGCATGTGACCAAAACCTCCCTCCCACACATCCATATAATGTTTTGTGTGTATTTTATCTGTGGCACCACCTGTTGTTAAATTGACTTGACTTTCCTTCCAGTGCCAACATGGAAGAGTTCTTGTATTTTATCTGTGGCGCCACCTGTTGTTAAATGTCTTGACTTTCCATCCAGCGCCAATATAGAAGAGTTCTTGTATTGTATCAGTGGCGCCACCTGTTGTTAAATTGACTTGACTTTCCTTCTAGTGCCAACATGGAAGAGTTCTTGTATTTTATCTGTGGCGCCACCTGTTGTTAAATTGATTTGACTTTCCTTCCAGCGCCAACATGGAAGAGTACTCTGGCACAGAGAAACTAATTATCTCTGCCGACTGCGAGCTGATTACAGTCACTGATGACATCAAGGGGAGGCTAGAAGTGACATCCACTCACGTTTACTTCTTTGATTGTAGCATGCACAAGGAAGAAGGTTAGATGATCAATTAATGCATTCTTGTTTTTATTTAGAGCTTAATTGGTATGTTTGGGGAGAAAAGGAATGAAAAAGTAATTTAAATAAAAGTAATTTAAGAAACTATTTTAAATGTTATGGTCATTGTGGTAGGTGGAGTAGAGTTCATCTGATAATGAGTACATCAACATGGATTATGTAGCCAGTAGCCTTTACTACATTCAACTACACAGTTCCAAAACATTAACAGGAGCCTGATTAAAACATGTATTCATACACAGTGTTATGGTTTGAGTTAGGGGCATGCTTATGAGTATATGTCTTATAACTAAGGTTCAGTGTTATGCAGCTTAGTATGTTTGATAGACAGATGAGTTCCAACATTTGTGTTGATCTATTGTATTCTAGTTCCAACATTTGTGTTGATCAATTGTATTCTGCCTTTAGGTGGTGAAGATTTCAAATGGTCGTTATCTAGATTGAGGGAGATACATTTTCGTAGATACAACCTCAGGCGCAGTGCACTGGAAGTTTTCTTAATTGATCAGACCAATTACTTCATCAACTTTCCTGAAAAGGTGTGAATTTTTGTAATTTAAAAGAATAATAATATATTAGTAATATTAGCTGAAATGGGAAGTTTATTGTAATTTTTTAGCGCAATTTCCATACTGGGGGATTGCGATTATTAACTCGTCATTTCTGGATGGATGTATGGATGGATGTGTGTCCGCAGCTTTAAGTCGTCTTTAAGTCGTATCTCCTCCTCAACGAAGCAATATCGAGGACTAGTTCCAAAGCAAATATGTTAAGCAAGTTCCGAGGATGAACATAGGCCAAAACAATTCCCAGAATTCCTTCCTGGATTTCCCGGAAAAGCCAAAAAACCTCGAAAAATGCAGTTTTTGGCCCATATCTCGGCAACCAGACCACTTAGCGACTTGAAAAATTTACCAATCGATTCCTGCCATAATTTAGAACAATATTGCTGAAGAAAGTTTTCAAAAATATCCTTTCATTCTGCCACAAAAAATTAATTAAGAATTTTTAAACTGAGCATCGTTTAGGCCTAGGATGATTTAGCGCAATGAGCGGAGGTTCGAAAGGATTTTTTTTCGACTGATACGGGAGGCTAGCCTGTCGCGACGTGGGATCGTTCGCGTCACTGCGTGCGGCAAGAGAGAGAGAGATAGGCGAGCTACGCGTCGCTTGTTTTTTTCCACGTGCTAATGTTTACAAACAAGAGGGCGGGTTTTAATCATTTGGGCACCGTTGCTGAATATATGATTTATCTCGATTTAAAATTGTTATGGCTAACATAAGGAAATTGCGCTTAAATTGTCACTAGACTTTTTATTAACTTGTTTTAATTAATCAGACCAATTACTTCATCAACTTTCCTGAAAAGGTGGGAGATTTTGTAATATATTTTATTAGTCATCAGTCTCAAAGTGAAGCTCATTGGAATTTTTTTTATTGATCAGACCAATTACTTTATCAACTTTCCTCTAAAGTTGGGAAATAGTGTAATTTAAAAGAGTACTAAGTGGGAAATAGTTTAATTTAAAAGAGTAGTAAGTTTGAAATAGTGTAATTTAAAAGAGTAGTAAGTGGGAAATAGTGTAATTTAAAAGAGTAGTAAGTGGGAAATAGTGTAATTTAAAAGAGTAGTAAGTGGGAAATAGTGAAATTTAAAAGAGTATTAAGTGGGAAATAGTGAAATTTAAAAGAGTAGTAAGTGGGAAATAGTGTAATTTAAAAGAGTAGTAATATATCAGTCATATCAGCTGAAAAAGGGGAGCACATTGTTATTTTTGTAATTAATCAGACCAATTACTTCATCAACTTACATGAAAAGGTGGGAATTTTTAAAATTAAGCCATTTTAGTTTGTAGTTAGCCACCCCCTTGTCCAGCTGTGTTGTGAATCACCCTGTAACTTTTTCAGCAACTGAGGAATAGGATCTACAGCCACATCCTCAGCTTACGACCTCTGAACTTGACATATAAAGGTCAAAGGTCACCTGGCGACCTCTTGAAAGCTTCAGGTTTAACACAGGTAAAAAAGAAAAATATGTAAATCTAGAGAAAAGTCTTACTCATTTCTTAGTTTAGTATTGTAATTAATAAATTAAATAAGTTTATGTTATTAATGTATGAATATCTTTCACTGTTGACGATTTAAAAAAAAAAATTTTAATCAGAAATGGGTGAACAGAGAGATCTCCAACTTTGAATACCTGATGCAGCTCAACACAATAGCTGGCCGCACATACAATGATTTGAGCCAGTACCATGTTGTAAGTGTACAGGGAAAGATTTAATAATTCAGCCACCTTTTAAATAGATTGCAGACTTTCCCATTGCGCCACATGATCAATCCACCATAGACAGAGATTTTAGGCTCAAAATTACTTAGGTTTAATTTTTTATAATCTTATACATATATATCACTATTATCACACAATCATGAATACAGTTTTATAATTTCAGTATTGCCTTTAACATCATTTTGAACATATTTCGAAATTATATCAGATATACTCTTTAAAATCATGAACTTACTTTTTTTTTTATATTTTAAGTTATGTAAATCATCTATATATCCCTAGTTTCCCTGGATTCTGATGGATTACACATCCAAGCACCTGGATCTTGAAAACCCCAAAACTTTCCGTGACCTGTCCAAACCTATAGGTGTAGTGAGTGCACGCAATGAGGAGGAGGTGCGAGAAAAGTAAGCCTCACCCTACACTGCCACTAACCCTTGCGATAGATCTATATTATACAGATTTCTAACCCTGAAAAATTTCTCTTTAATGACCCATGGTTTTGTTTTACTATGGTTGTGTTTGAAAGATTTAAATTACCTATATTTTTGTTTTGTCATATTCAAGCTATTTATAATGACCCATGTTTTTGTTTTCTATGGTCAAGTTTCTGACATTTTATAGTGACCCTTATTTTTGTTTTGTCATATTCAAGACATTTATAATGACCCATGTTTTTGTTTTCTATGGTCAAGTTTCTGACATTTTATAGTGACCCTTATTTTTGCTTTGTCATATTCAAGACATTTATAATGACCCATGTTTTTGTTTTCTATGGTCAAGTTTCTGACATTTTATAGTGGTTCTAAGCATTTGAATAACCTATGTTTTTGAATTGCTGCGGTCTCATTCAAGTTATTCTTAGTGACTCATGATTTTGTTTTTCTCACATTCTAGACATTTATATAGTGACCCATGTTTTGTTTTTGTTGTGGTCAGGTTTGAGACATTTGAAGACCCCTCCGGCACCATAGAGAAGTTCCATTACGGGACGCACTACAGCAACGCTGCCAGTGTCATGCACTACATGGTCAGGGTGGAGCCTTTCACAACATTACACATAGAGCTACAGAGTGGCAAGTAAGTTAGAATTATCTAGTAGCAAGTTAGTTTAAACTTTATTGTGGCAAGTAAATTACAAGTAGCTAGTGGCAAGTAAGTCACTACTGTATAGTGGCTTGTAAGTTAAACCTATATAGCGGCACATAAGTTAAACCAATATAGCTGCACATAAGTTACAACTATACAATTATATTTATACAACTATAAGTCACAACATTTGTCTGGCAAGTAACCTACAACATTAGATTGGTAAGTAACTTCCTACACTGTTGCAAGTGCTCATAAGCTACAACATTATAGAATTCCAGTTTGTCAAGAACAGTTGTACCCATATCTGTATAGACTCACCAGATGCCCCATGCTAAACTAACACATTGTATTATTACACTTTGTTCTAGATTGGCCAGAACTTTTCCCCTTTACCCACCTTTGCTTAGGCTTATGATCTTCCCCTTTATAAACCAACAGGAACAGGGCATTACCCCCCTGTCAATTGCCCTCCTCCCCCCCCGGACGTTTCTCCTTCCCCCCCCCCCCAGTTCAGCTAGGGTTAGGGCAAGGGTTAGGGCTAGGATTAGGGCTTGGGTTAGGGTTAGGGCTTGGGTTAGTGTTAGGATCAGGGTTAGGCTTAAATCAATGTCTAGATTTGGGTTTGGTTTCAGGGTGAGGTGAATTCTTACGTTTTTCGTCTTTGTCTTAAGGTTAGGATTAAGGTTACATATAGGTATAGAGTTGGAGTTAAAATCAGGATTCCATCTTGGTGGATGGGGGGGGGGGGGGTAATTCCCCAGGGCGTAATTACTCTGGGGGTAAATACAGGGGGTAAAGTCCATGGGGGGGGGAAATGTCAGGGGGGTGATGTCCTGTAGCCAAACCAACACACAGTACTAACATCCAGCTTATTCACTCCCATCAGATTTGATGTGGCAGACAGACAGTTCCACTCCATCCCTGGCAGCTTCTCTTCATTGATGGACAACCCTAATGATGTCAAGGAACTCATCCCTGAGTTTTTCTACTTCCCTGAATTTTTGGTCAATTTTAATGGTAAGTTGAACACATTTTTGGTCAATTTTAATGGTAAGCTGCACACATTCTTTGGTCAATTTTAATGGTAAGATGAACACATTATTTGATTAATTTTAATGGTAAGCTGAACACATTCTTTGGTCAATTTTAATGGTAAGCTGAACACATTTTTTGGTCAATTTTAATGGTAAGCTGAACACATTTTTTGGTCAATTTTAATGGTAAGCTCAACACATTTTTGGTCAATTTTAATGGTAAGCTGCACACATTCTTTGGTCAATTTTAATGGTAAGCTGAACACATTATTTGATTAATTTTAATGGTAAGCTGAACACATTCTTTGGTCAATTTTAATGGTAAGCTGAACACATTTTTTGGTCAATTTTAATGGTAAGCTGAACACATTTTTGGTCAATTTTAATGGTAAGCTGAACACATTTCTTGTTTGTTTTTAATAGTAAGCTGAACATATTTTTTAGTCAAATTCAATGTTTAGCTTAAAACAGTACTCGGTCCATTTCAATAAACTGAATACAATTCTTGGTTATGTTAAATAACCTAAACACTATTTTAGGTAAATTTACGTTTTAAATTTTTTTTGAAAATTGAATTTACTTATTTGTAGTTTAGGATGGATTAATTTTCTAAAACATCTCAGTCCAAATATATTGCATTACAAATAAAAAGCATGCTATGGGTATTTAAAAGTTTGTATCTTTGGTTCAGGTTTTGACCTGGGGAGACTGATGATATGGGTATTTAAAAGTTTGTATCTTTGGTTCAGGTTTTGACCTGGGGAGGTTGATGCTATGGGTATTTAAAAGTTTGTATCTTTGGTTCAGGTTTTGACCTGGGGAGGTTGATGCTATGGGTATTTAAAAGTTTGTATCTTTGGTTCAGGTTTTGACCTGGGGAGGTTGATGCTATGGGTATTTAAAAGTTTGTATCTTTGGTTCAGGTTTTGACCTGGGGAGGTTGATGCTATGGGTATTTAAAAGTTTGTATCTTTGGTTCAGGTTTTGACCTGGGGAGGTTGATGCTATGGGTATTTAAAAGTTTGTATCTTTGGTTCAGGTTTTGACCTGGGGAGGCTGATGCTATGGGTATTTAAAAGTTTGTATCTTTGGTTCAGGTTTTGACCTGGGGAGGTTGATGCTATGGGTATTTAAAAGTTTGTATCTTTGGTTCAGGTTTTGACCTGGGGAGGCTGATGCTATGGGTATTTAAAAGTTTGTATCTTTGGTTCAGGTTTTGACCTACTGATGCTATGGGTATTTAAAAGTTTGTATCTTTGGTTCAGGTTTTGACCTGGGGAGGTTGATGCTATGGGTATTTAAAAGTTTGTATCTTTGGTTCAGGTTTTGACCTGGGGAGGTTGATGCTATGGGTATTTAAAAGTTTGTATCTTTGGTTCAGGTTTTGACCTGGGGAGGTTGATGCTATGGGTATTTAAAAGTTTGTATCTTTGGTTCAGGTTTTGACCTGGGGAGGCTGCAGATAACAAAGGAACAGGTGAACGATGTCAAGCTTCCACCCTGGGCCAGCACACCTGAGGAGTTTATCTACAAGCACAGGCAGGCACTGGTAGGTTCATTAGGGATCAGGTAACTTTTGGCATTATAGGTTCATTGGGGTCAGGGACCTTTTAGCATTATAGGTTCATTGGGGTCATGGACCTTTTGGCATTATAGGTTCATTGGGGTCATGGACCTTTTGGCATTATAGGTTCATTGGGGTCATGGACCTTTTGGCATTATAGGTTCATTGGGGTCAGGGACCTTTTGGCATTATAGGTTCATTGGGGTCATGGACCTTTTGGCATTATAGGTTCACTGGGGTCATGGACCTTTTGGCATTATAGGTTCATTGGGGTCATGGACCTTTTGGCATTATAGGTTCATTGGGGTCATGGACCTTTTGGCATTATAGGTTCATTGGGGTCATGGACCTTTTGGCATTATAGGTTCATTGGGGTCAGGGACCTTTTGGCATTATAGGTTCATTGGGGTCATGGACCTTTTGGCATTATAGGTTCACTGGGGTCATGGACCTTTTGGCATTATAGGTTCATTGGGGTCATGGACCTTTTGGCATTATAGGTTCTTTGGGTCAGGGACCTTTTGGCATTATAGGTTCACTGGGGTCAGGGACCTTTTGGCATTATAGGTTCATTGGGGTCAGGGACCTTTTGGCATTATAGGTTCACTGGGGTCAGGGACCTTTTGGCATTATAGGTTCACTGGGGTCAGGGACCTTTTGGCATTATAGGTTCATTGGGGTCAGGGACCTTTTGGCATTATAGGTTCATTGGGGTCAGGGACCTTTTGGCATTATAGGTTCACTGGGGTCAGGGACCTTGGCATTATAGGTTCACTGGGGTCAGGGACCTTTTGGCATTATAGGTTCATTGGGGTCAGGGACCTTTTGGCATTATAGGTTCACTGGGGTCAGGGACCTTTTGGCATTATAGGTTCACTGGGGTCAGGGACCTTTTGGCATTATAGGTTCATTGGGGTCAGGGACCTTTTGGCATTATAGGATCACTGGGGTCAGGGACGTTTTGGCATTATAGGTTCATTGGGGTCAGGGACCTTTTGGCATTATAGGATCACTGGGGTCAGGGACCTTTTGGCATTATAGGTTCATTGGGGTCAGGGACCTTTTGGCATTATAGGTTCACTGGGGTCAGGGATCTTTTGGCATTATAGGTTCACTGGGGTCAGGGACCTTTTGGCATTATAGGTTCATTGGGGTCAGGGACCTTTTGGCATTATAGGATCACTGGGGTCAGGGACGTTTTGGCATTATAGGTTCATTGGGGTCAGGGACCTTTTGGCATTATAGGATCACTGGGGTCAGGGACGTTTTGGCATTATAGGTTCATTGGGGTCAGGGACCTTTTGGCATTATAGGTTCACTGGGGTCAGGGACGTTTTGGCATTATAGGATCACTGGGGTCAGGGACCTTTTGGCACTGGTAGGTTCATTGTTGTCAGGGACCTTTTGGCGTTATAGGTTCATTGGGGTCAGGGACCTTTTGGCATTATAGGTTCACTGGGGTCAGGGACCTTTTGGCGTTATAGGTTCATTGGGGTCAGGGACGTTTTAGCACTGGTAAGTTCTTTGGGGTCAGGGATTTTTTAATTTGGTGATGAGATTTGTGTTGACCATTGTAAATGTTCCCCATTAAAGTGAATATGTCTCCTCCAATTTTGACCATTGAAAATATTCCCTAGAAAGTGAATATGTCTCCTCCAATGTAGACCATTGTTAATGTTCCTTTTTTTTTTTTTAAATGTTTTTACTTTCTCGTATATACGTAGTATAGAGAAAGTATTGTAATCGTGCAAAAAAAAAAAATCGAGATTTTTACAAATCTCGACGTTTTACACCTCACTGATACGGAAAAACATAATTTTGCAATCTTGTCCGTATGTCTGTGTGTGTGTGTGTCTGTGTGTCTGTCTGTCCGTGTGTAAACACGATAACTTGAGTACCGTTACAGCTAGGTTGATGAAATTTCATATATAAGTATTTTATCAAAATCGTAGATCCGTATCAACTTTTGAGCGATTTCCGATAACCGGAAGTGGTACTTTTCCTACTTTGAATTTTTTAAAAGCCTATAACTTGAGTACTATTTCAGATAGATGAATGAAATTTCACATGTAAGTAAAAGATCTAATTCTCTACCTTCTGTTAAATTTTGAGTAATTTCCGTTGACTGGAAGTAGTAATTTACGCTACTTCCGATTTCTCAAAAAACTAATGTAAATTTTTAAAGTACTAATAATATTGCGCACTATTATACGCGTTTTTATTCGGCGTTTGCTTGGTGCGCAATGTTTTTTTTATGAGATTCTATTCTATTTTTAAAAGTTTAAGTATTTAAAATGGATTAAAAATCATAACTATATCCCCAGTTACCATCCCCTGTTGTTTTATATAAGAATATTCGAGAAAGTTTAGGGGAGATCACTACCGGTTTATTTTTTATTACTTTTATTTGCAAAAAACAAGTACATCAACATCAAATTCTTTACATAATTTTGAATATCAAATGAAATATATAAATATTTACATGATGTCATGTATGTGATTATAAAAAATTGAAAGGGATAACAGTAAAAGTGGTGAAGGTCAAATGAATGTTTCATGACTCCAGGTGGGGAGTGGAAAAGAAATTGTTCAAAGAGGGCGGGGATGGGGTCAATGGGACAGTGAAGCATTTTCTATGTAGGGAAAAGAATATGTTGACCAGTTGAAAGCGTGTTTATTTATATACTGGTCACATTGAGTTTTCAAAAGGTTGCTGTGTGAAAGATAAAGGGAAAGAAATTGTTAATGTTCCCTGGAAAGTGAAATCTTTTTTCAGCGTTCAAGCATTATAAATATTCTTCAGGAAATGAATATGTCACTTCCAATTTTGACCATTGTAAAGGTTCCCCAGAAAGTGAATATGTCTCCTCAAATGTTGACCATTTAAAATGTTCCCCAGGAAAGTGAATTTGTCTCTGCCAATCTCCACAACTGGATTGATCTGATCTTTGGCTACAAACAGAAAGGTCCTGCAGCTGTGGAAGCTCTCAATGTCTTTTACTATGTCACTTATGAAGGTTTGTCTCCCTTTTCAATTTTATTAGGTTTCCTCCCTTTAAGATTTTATTTCATTGTTATTTTTTTTCTCTTAAATTTTATTTTCTTTTTAAATTTGTTGAAGATATTTGGCTGTTATTTGGTAGTAAGTGGCAAAGAATTTAAGTTTTCTAATTGTTAGGTAAAATGTGAGTTATTTTTGGAGGTATCAGATACTGTCATGTGTCATGTTAAAACCAAATAGAATACATTTGAATACTAAATAACATACATTATAAAGACTTTATTAATTAACTATCTGACAAATTATACCTGTTATAACTGGGGACTACGTGTCCCACAGCTATGCATTATATTCTGTCTAGCCATGATTCGACAGGATGACAATATTTAACTTTACTCTTTATTGCACTATAAAAAATACTTAGGACGATTTGAACGGACAATACTAAGACTGGACTACATTACGACCTCACCCTAACACAACAAGAACAAGACTACCTTAAACTTCTTCCCCGGCAACAACAAACCTACACTTTTTTAATCTTAAGTTTTCAATCATGTAAAAAACAAGTGCAATCAAAAAATATTCTTTTCATGGCAATATGTTTCTAGCGTGTAAAAAATCTTCCAATTATTCCAACCCATGCAGGTGCAGTAGACTTAGATGCCATAGAAGATCCCAAAGAGAGGCTGTCTGTTGAAGGGATGATCAGAAACTTTGGGCAGACGCCATCACAGCTGCTTAAGGTAGCCATCTTGTTTTATTAAACTGCTAAACATGTCCTTTACATTTAATACATTTTTAAGAAATCTAATTCCAGTTCTTGCTTTATCTTATAGAAATTACAAGCATCATATGGCTTTATCTTATTATCATATATTAACTATATTCTTTTTCTGGCAATAAAAATATTCAAATACCCATTCAGAAGTTAGTTATTATACCATCCGTGCTTACAATGAGGATTATGTGCATCATTTCTAGTCACTATAATAAACACTATCTTCACCTATCAACTTTTTTCTCAATTTTTAATAGCCAATTTTTTGTTAGATATTTTTAGTTACATCTTCACCTTGCTGCAATGGTTTTATTCCTTAAAATCTTCTACCTGATCTTAGATATAATTTAAATGAGATTTGTACAAAGTTATTTGCCCTTGCATGAATCTCATCCCAAATAATTCTTTACTTACTACTTTTTCTTACTTGAGTGATAGTTCTTTAAATGTTCCTTTACCTGAAATGAGATTTTGTAATGAAGTGATCAACCATGATCTTAACCACAGCCCAGAAAACTAGACATTATGACTTTATAATTGTGTAGCTTCACTTAGCTTCAGTGGTTATTCCCCTTCATCACTCCTTAAGATACTATCTCAGTTGATATTTTAAGAGATTTGTAATGAAGTGATTTACCCTACCAGAAACCTCACCCCAGGAGATTTACATTTTGACTTTAAGTGGTTGTTCCTCAACATCACCGTATTAGATACTTACTCTATGTTTTATAAAAGATTTGTAATTAAGCTATTTCCCCTCCCAGGAACCTCACCCCAGGAGATTTACATTTTGACTTTCAGTGGTTGTTCCTCAACATCACCGTATTAGATACTTACTCTATGTTTTATAAAAGATTTGTAATTAAGCTATTTCCCCTCCCAGGAACCTCACCCCAGGAGATTTACATTTTGACTTTCAGTGGTTGTTCCTCAACATCACCGTATTAGATACTTACTCTATGTTTTATAAAAGATTTGTAATTAAGCTATTTCCCCTCCCAGGAACCTCACCCCAGGAGATTTACATTTGAAGAGGCCGTGGCCAGGACCACCAAGTCTGGGAAACCCATGGCCGTCTTCAACTTCCTCAAAGACCTCAAGCCTTACTTTGTGGAGGTGAGATTTTTTTTCTTGGATGCTGCTACATTTGTTTTCATGCTTTCTTACATTCATGTGATTAGTTGTATAAAGTAGTTATCTACTGTTAGGGAACAGTTTGTAAATTGTCCTGTTTTAAGATAAAAATATAGAAAAATAAAACAGTTATAAACACTTAAAACAAACACATTTATGTAATGTTAACTTATAGTCTTTATCAAAACAAACATTGAGATAAAGCAGTAAAATTTATGTATTTTCCTATTGTTCACATTCGGATGAAGTTTAGATGACATTTGTGTTTTTTCTTGAGATTTTTAAACTATTTTTTTTAACATATTTTAATTCTCTTAACCTAATAGCCGCTGCTAATATCCTGTTATCATAATTAGATGATATCAGCAAGGAAAAAAAATTGAAACTTTTTGTTGCATTTTTTCTGTTTATTTGACACAGGTTTCCAATGGGATTGACCCTCTAGTGTTTGTGAATGTTCCCAAAAGTCAGTCCAGGTCCATTCTACAACAGGGGATGCCAGACAGCTTGGTATGTTAATGTTGTTGTATTTTTGTGGCATGCATTTCCTTGTTATAACTCCTGTATGAGACCTGCTGATCAGTTTTATCTGGCAAGTTTCATTGGCCAGTCGACAGGTGAATGTTGTGTTTTAAGCACAAGTTCGGGATGCCATTAGTTGGCTATGTTAAAATTGAAAGTCTTAATACTTGCTTACAATAGCTTGATCTCCTTGGTGTTGGGCACCCTATATCCCCATCCTATCTCATGAATGATTTTGTATTACAAGACTAAAACATAACTATAAAATTGTTTTCATAGCTAAAACTATAAATAGGCTTTTTATCTTTTTTGTATACAAGTACTGATTACAGCTATATTATTATATCTTTAAGGATTTTTTATAATCATAACTTGTGCTGTATAAATTATGTCAGACTGTTTAATTAACAGCATTTGTTATTATTAAAAAGTGTTACAAATGTTTTCTAAATTTGGACATGAATGTCAAATCAGGTTACAATTACTGAAGACGGTATTATTGGCGTACATGGGTGGCTGCCCTTTGACAAATCTATTCCAAACTTCTACACCTTTGATAAGGACCCAACAATGCTCAATGTTAAGTAAGTCCAATGTTATTCAAGTGATGGTGTGCTCACATTTTTACTATCTATACTTGACTGTTTATAGGGGCAGGTAAAGAAGGATAAGGTAGGGACATGTTTAGGGTTTTTATCACCCCTTTGTCACCCCTATTGGAGAATTCTGTACCACCATGTTACACCATCGCAGTTGGAAAGATTTAATGAATTATCTTTAGTCCTTGAACATGCCATTCAAACAATCTTTGTTGAAAATATTTTATTTTTACTATTTAAATCATCATCTTTTCCCGTTCATGGGGCAGATAAAGTAGAGTGCATCTGCTCCAGAGACCTCGGCATATGAAGGGTTAGTGTGGTCGGCACCATGCCCAGCTGTCTTTTTGCTCTAACGTGAGTTAGGCACCCACCAGAGCTGGGTGGACTCAGGGACGTTCTACTGACTTAAACCAGGTTTTGAATTTGAGACTTTTGAGTTAGCCATCTAGCTCTCTACAGCTAGGCTACGATGTCCCATATTATTTAACTACACACGTTTAAACAGCCTCAAGTCTGTTGCCTGGTCTGGGTGCCCAAAAAAAGTTTAATTCCTTTTGTTCTTAATTTTTTAAATCCTTTAGAATTAAACAATTTTTTTTAAAATACAAACTTATTTATATATATTTTTAAAAAATTTACAAAAGAATTATTTTTTTAACTCAAGTTATTATTGTAGATTTTGTTTCAAACTTTGGTTTAATATTGAATGTTTGATGTAATATTGAATGCTTGATGTAATATTGAATGCTTGATGTAATATTGTATGCTTGATGTAATATTGAATGCTTGATGTAATATTGAATGTTTGATGTAATATTGAATGCTTGATGTAATATTGAATGCTTGATGTAATATTGAATGCTTGATGTAATATTGAATACTTGATGTAATATTGAATGTTTGATGTAATAATGAATACTTGATGTAATATTGAATGCTTGATGTAATATTGAATACTTGATGTAATATTGAATGTTTGATGTAATATTGAATGCTTGATGTAATATTGAATGTTTGATGTAATATTGAATACTTGATGTAATATTGAATACTTGATGTAATATTGAATACTTGATGTAATATTGGATGCTTGATGTAATATTGAATGCTTGATGGTATATGTGTGATGTAATATTGAATGCTTGATGTAATATTGAATGTGTGATGTAATATTGAATGCTTGATGTAATATTGAATGCTTGATGTAATATTGAATACTTGATGTAATATTGAATGCTTGATGTAATATTGAATGTGTGATGTAATATTGAATACTTGATGTAATATTGAATGCTTGATGTAATATTGAATGCTTGATGTAATATTGAATGCTTGATGTAATATTGAATACTTGATGTAATATTGAATGCTTGATGTAATATTGAATGTGTGATGTAATATTGAATACTTGATGTAATATTGAATGCTTGATGTAATATTGAATGTTTGATGTAATATTGAATACTTGATGTAATATTGAATACTTGATGTAATATTGAATACTTGATGTAATATTGGATGCTTGATGTAATATTGAATGCTTGATGGTATATGTGTGATGTAATATTGAATGCTTGATGTAATATTGAATGTGTGATGTAATATTGAATGCTTGATGTAATATTGAATGCTTGATGTAATATTGAATACTTGATGTAATATTGAATGCTTGATGTAATATTGAATGTGTGATGTAATATTGAATACTTGATGTAATATTGAATGCTTGATGTAATATTGAATGTTTGATGTAATATTGAATGCTTGATGTAATATTGAATGTTTGATGTAATATTGAATGCTTGATGTAATATTGAATGTGTGATGTAATATTGAATACTTGATGTAATATTGAATGCTTGATGTAATATTGAATGCTTGATGTAATATTGAATGCTTGATGTAATATTGAATGTGTGATGTAATATTGAATGCTTGATGTAATATTGAATGCTTGATGTAATATTGAATACTTGATGTAATATTGAATACTTGATGTAATATTGAATACTTGATGTAATATTGAATACTTGATGTAATATTGGATGCTTGATGTAATATTGAATGCTTGATGGTATATGTGTGATGTAATATTGAATGCTTGATGTAATATTGAATGTGTGATGTAATATTGAATGCTTGATGTAATATTGAATGCTTGATGTAATATTGAATACTTGATGTAATATTGAATGCTTGATGTAATATTGAATGTGTGATGTAATATTGAATACTTGATGTAATATTGAATGCTTGATGTAATATTGAATGCTTGATGTAATATTGAATGCTTGATGTAATATTGAATACTTGATGTAATATTGAATACTTGATGTAATATTGAATACTTGATGTAATATTGAATACTTGATGTAATATTGGATGCTTGATGTAATATTGAATGCTTGATGGTATATGTGTGATGTAATATTGAATGCTTGATGTAATATTGAATGTGTGATGTAATATTGAATGCTTGATGTAATATTGAATGCTTGATGTAATATTGAATACTTGATGTAATATTGAATGCTTGATGTAACATTGAATGTTTGATGTAATATTGAATGCTTGACGTAATATTGAATGCTTGATGTAATATTGAATGCTTGATGTAACATTGAATGCTTGATGTAATATTGAATGCTTGATGTAATATTGAATGCTTGATGTAACATTGAATGTTTGATGTAATATTGAATGCTTGATGTAATATTGAATGTTTGATGTAATATTGAATGCTTGATTTAATATTGAATGCTTGATGTAACATTGAATGTTTGATGTAATATTGAATGCTTGATGTAATATTGAATGCTTGATGTAATATTGAATGTGTGATGTAATATTGAATACTTGATGTAATATTGAATGCTTGATGTAATATTGAATGCTTGATGTAATATTGAATGCTTGATGTAATATTGAATGCTTGATGTAATATTGAATGCTTGATGTAATATTGAATGCTTGATGTAATATTGAATGCTTGATGTAATATTGAATGTTTGATGTAATATTGAATGGTTGATGTAATATTGAATGTTTGATGTAATATTGTATTTTTGATGTAATATTGAATGCTTGATGTAATATTGAATGCTTGATGTAATATTGAATGCTTGATGTAATATTGAATGCTTGATGTAATATTGAATGCTTGATGTAATATTGAATGCTTGATGTAATATTGAATGCTTGATGTAATATTGAATGCTTGATGTAATATTGAATGCTTGATGTAATATTGAATGCTTGATGTAATATTGAATGCTTGATGTAATATTGAATGCTTGATGTAATATTGAATGCTTGATGTAATATTGAATGCTTGATGTAATATTGAATGTTTGATGTAATATTGAATGCTTGATGTAATATTGAATGCTTGATGTAATATTGAATGCTTGATGTAATATTGAATGCTTGATGTAATATTGAATGCTTGATGTAATATTGAATGCTTGATGTAATATTGAATGCTTGATGTAATATTGAATGCTTGATGTAATATTGAATGCTTGATGTAACATTGAATGTTTGATGTAATATTGAATGCTTGATGTAATATTGAATGTTTGATGTAATATTGAATGCTTGATTTAATATTGAATGCTTGATGTAACATTGAATGTTTGATGTAATATTGAATGCTTGATGTAATATTGAATGCTTGATGTAATATTGAATGTGTGATGTAATATTGAATACTTGATGTAATATTGAATGCTTGATGTAATATTGAATGCTTGATGTAATATTGAATGCTTGATGTAATATTGAATGCTTGATGTAATATTGAATGCTTGATGTAATATTGAATGCTTGATGTAATATTGAATGCTTGATGTAATATTGAATGTTTGATGTAATATTGAATGGTTGATGTAATATTGAATGTTTGATGTAATATTGTATTTTTGATGTAATATTGAATGCTTGATGTAATATTGAATGCTTGATGTAATATTGAATGCTTGATGTAATATTGAATGCTTGATGTAATATTGAATGCTTGATGTAATATTGAATGCTTGATGTAATATTGAATGCTTGATGTAATATTGAATGCTTGATGTAATATTGAATGCTTGATGTAATATTGAATGCTTGATGTAATATTGAATGCTTGATGTAATATTGAATGCTTGATGTAATATTGAATGCTTGATGTAATATTGAATGCTTGATGTAATATTGAATGTTTGATGTAATATTGAATGCTTGATGTAATATTGAATGCTTGATGTAATATTGAATGCTTGATGTAATATTGAATGCTTGATGTAATATTGAATGCTTGATGTAATATTGAATGCTTGATGTAATATTGAATGCTTGATGTAATATTGAATGCTTGATGTAATATTGAATGCTTGATGTAATATTGAATGTTTGATGTAATATTGAATGGTTGATGTAATATTGAATGTTTGATGTAATATTGTATTTTTGATGTAATATTGAATGCTTGATGTAATATTGAATGCTTGATGTAATATTGAATGCTTGATGTAATATTGAATGTGTGATGTAATATTGAATGCTTGATGTAATATTGAATGCTTGATGTAATATTGAATGTTTGATGTTTACCAGAACCAAGAAACGTGTGGGCGGCTCCTTCTCCCCTGGCCTGAAGATCACAGCCAAGCTGTTTGTTGTGTCCCATGATGCCAAGCTGCTGTTTAGTGGGGGTCACTGGGACAACAGCCTGCAGGTCTACAACCTGGTTAGGCCAAAGGTCATCAACCACATTGTCAGGCATATAGGTCAGTTTTCTTTTGTCCTCTGCACAGAAGTCAGTTTTCTTTTGTACTAATTTCTCTGGGTTCTGTTTCATAAAACATTCAATGTGATTTATTAAAAACATGAGATTAATAATTTTCTGAAACATAACAAATTTCTTAACTACCTTATAAGAAAGATGTTTCTTACTAATTTTTAATTTAAATTTTACTTTGCATTGTGTTCAGTTATAATGTTTCTCTCGCTTACTTACACTAACTATAACTCCTCACCATTGCTTTCTTTCCCCAACTAGATATAATCACCTGCCTAGCTTTGGACAACTGTGGAAGGCATTTGGTCACTGGGTCAAGGGACACAACTTGTATGGTATGGGAGATAATACAACAGGTAAATATATTAACATGTTTCAGCTTTTACAGTGAGGAAAAAATATACCTGGTTTTTATTTACTTATTTTATGCTTTTAAAATAATTATATTTTATGAGTGAGACAGTTTGAACAATTTTTTAATTTAAATATAGCTATTTTGCAGTAGAAGACGTAACAAATTAAAATATTGTGTTAATGTCACTATTGCAAGTCACTGTTCAGTTAAAAATTGTTCATTTTGGGATTTCAATTTATGGATTTTCGTTTGATAAAAATGTATGGTTATTTTCAAATCAATCATTGTATGACACCCCTAAAGACTGGAATAGATAAACTAAAAACCCATTATTTCTGCTTTGACAGGCTGGTGTTAGTGTCAACTTGAGCAACAAACCCCTACAGACACTGTACGGTCATGACTCTGAAGTGACAGCTGTCCACATCTCTACTGAACTGGACCTGGTCGTCTCAGCCTCCAAGGTGTGTTCATTAAATCCGGGTCAAGAATTGCTGCCTTTTTTTTCTGAAAACTGTTGCGCTATTACGTTTGTTGAATATAAATATTTAGACATTGGCTCATTATAATAAACATATCATTCTTGTCCTAACATAACCCTATGATTAGATATTAGTAAAACATAATATCATTAAGTATATTTATGCAAATCAATTAGGCTTATATTATAAAATATAATAGGCTTATATATAAAATCACACTTACCACTTGTTCTTATGTTTATTGTTGAATATGATCAATTGAATCTACAGTATATTGAAAGTTCTTTAGTTATTTTATGAATTACTTAATATTTGACTACAAAAGTTTTAAAATACAAGAATTTAGTAGTATTATTTTGAACTATATTAGTATAGATCTGTATGATAATAGAACTTTATAATAGTAGAACATTATGATATCGAACAGTAAAAATTTTAATGTCTAAACAGCATAATTATAGAGATGTATAATTTATAACTTTTTAAACTATGGAGTTGTATAAATATGACTACATGTTATAGGGCCCTGCAGTATAAAACTTATCATGCTTCATAATATAAAATTATTATTACATGGGTGTTTAATATAAAACTATGAGAAATATTTTATAAAAGATATGATGTCACTACCTCACCGCAGGATGGCACAGTTATACTACACACAGTCCACAAAGGTCATTACACAATGACCCTGAGGGCCCCCTCACAGATGGGCTGGACACTGGACATTCCTCTGATGGCCGTCTCTGACACGGGGCAGATAGTGTTGTACTGTGTGGAGATGGAGAAACAGGCAGGAGAGGGCAGGAAGAGACAACAGGTCAAGTTTTCTTTATGGAAGTTTTGTTTTGTTTATTTAGATAAAATCCAATGGTTTTTATAAGTGATGAATTGTTGTAATAGTAGGGGGAGGGGTCGTTCATAAATGACGTCACACTCCTAGGGGGAGGGGGTTCTTACTTTTGTGATGATGTTTGATGGGGGGAGGGATGTTTCAGATAGTGTGACGTCACACTTGTGCATGAAAAAGTAATGTTAGAAACTCAATTTAAGCTGTGTTGTGAGGTCATTTTGTGGGGGGGGGGGGGGGGGGGAGATTGACCCAAAACCAAAAAGTGTGACATCATTTTTGGACGACCCCAAACGAAAATCACATTAAATTTATAGTTTTATTATGTTGTTAAGATTACAAAATATTTAAACAAATTTTATCTGAAATTAGTTCATTGCTGTTTTTATTTTTATTTTCAAAACGGTTTCTTAACAAAAATGTTTTAAAAAACTTGTTGAATAAGTTATTTACACTCAGAAATGTTTATTTCACTAGGAAAAAAAGTCTTGTGTGCACAAATATAAATTTTCAAAAACTATTACTTTTTTATTACTTACAGTTTTAATATTTTTAAATTGGATAATTTTGTTTTTAAATATTTCTATTGTAAATTGTTTCCCTTTAGGAGAGGCATTGTTTACACCTGTACTCTGTCAATGGTAAACATTTGTTTAGTGAACCCCTGCAGCACAGCCTGGGGGACATGTGCATGTCTGGTGACCATCTGGTGCTGGGCAACGATGCCGGACAGCTCATTGTCATGGAGATTTTTGGGTCAGTCTATTCTTATTTATGCCTAATTGTTTTTGTGTTTTTCCATTGTGATGCATGTAGGGTTTCCTGCAACTTATTTCTAATCATCTGTAATTTTAGTCCTTCTTATCTAGTAAAAACAGGTCTGCATAAAACTTTCACAAGATTAAGTAGCTTAAATATCACTTTTTTTTGTATATACATATAACAATACCTATGTACTATTTAAAAAGGTAATCAATTAATGAAAAACTTTCACAAGAAAAACTTTCATTAGGTGGCTTAAATAATTTAACTTTTTTCTTTTGTATATACATATTTATAACAATATCTATGTACAAATTAAAAAGTTAATCAGTTAATGAAAAACTTTCACAAGATTAGATGGCTTAAATAAATCAACTTCCTTTTCTGTTGTATTGACAACACACAATACAATGTAAAACACGTGAATTTTAACCATAAGTTTGTGTTCCTTCTTGTATATACACATATAACGATATGTATGTACAAATTAAAAAGGTAATCATTCAATGAAAAATGTTCATTTATTTTTCTCAAATATGCAGCACACAATGTGAATTTTAAAACTAATTTATGTAGTAACAAAAAAAATTTTCTCCGTCAGCCTGAGGCCAATGACGACCATGGAACTTTTGGTCCCCATCCAGTGTGTCACCCTATCCAATGGGAGCAGTCACGTCCTGGCCGGCCTAAAGGATGGGAAACTCATCATTGTTGGCAACAAGGGGAAGAATTAGTTGCTGTTGAACAAACAATTTACAAGTCTTTCATCCAAGGGAAACAACCACCGGAGAAAAATTCCAAGAGAAGTTAACTGTGGGGTGATTTTCGATTTGGATAAAATTAGAAAATTGTGTTTTAAATAAATGTTTAATTTAAACCAAAAGTAAATACGAAATAAACTTAAAAATACAGTATCAAAAACATTTAGATTAGGTATTTTAATTGTATAACGGTTTTTTAATGTGTAATCTCAGAATATATTTAAAACGGCCACTTTTTTTTAAATTTTGCAATCTGTAAAATTTAAACAATGGCCATTGATACCATTGCTCTGACACTACTTTGTCGAAACTGTGGGCTAATGTTTTTTAATTTGCTGTTTTATTACATGAAACAATAAAATACCCTATTAGTACAGTCTCAGCTACCTTTTAATACTCTGGTATTCTTATGGGTTGTGTTTGCTAAATTAATAAGTTAAATTTTTTAACTCAAAAGTGTATTATAATATTGGTTTTATCCTCTCTCATATCAAACTGATTTTTGTTTTAGCATTTTTACAGCCTAAAAAAACTCATTGTAAAAAATAGTGTTTTTGGTTTGTTTTGTTTCTTATTGTTGAATATCATTGTGTTACTAAAAATAACCACATGACAAATTGTGGTCCAACTTTTTCAATGTACAAATGGCTGCTGGGACTAGCTGGCAGATCTGCTGTGATTAGACTCATTTTATTCCCATAATTATTTATTATATAATACTCTTTTATTTCGTATGAAACAATTGTTTGGAGATAGTTTTTGACTTAATAGTAAATATGCATAATTGTGTGGTTAAGTGAAATGAACAAATGGGGCATTAATAAGCTTAAACCAATGTGAAAAATTTGTAATTATTTTTTACTTTCTCGTATATACGAAGTATAGAGAAAGTATTGTAATCGTGCACAAAAATCACTTGAAATTTTAACAATTTTCACTGTATTACACCTCAGTCCTTCATCACATCCGAAGTATAGAGGACTTATTTTAATCGGGCAAAAATGATCAATCCAGATTTATCAAAATTAAGAGGTTTTATGCGTAATCCAGTCTGAAAAACTGGGCTTTGCAATTCTGTCCGTATGTCTGTGTGTCTGTCTGTCTGTCCGTGTGTAAACACGATAACTTGAGTACCGTTACAGCTAGGTTGATGAAATTTCATATATAAGTATTTTATCAAAATCGTAGATCCGTATCAACTTTTGAGCGATTTCCGATAACCAGAGGTGGTACTTTTTCTACTTTGAATTTTTCAAAAGCCTATAACTTGAGTACTATTTCAGATAGATAAATGAAATTTCACATGTAAGTAAAAGATCTAATTCTCTACCTTCTGTTAAATTTTGAGTAATTTCCATTGACCGGAAGTAGTAATTTACGCTACTTCCGATTTCTCAAAAAACTAATGTAAATTTTTAAAGTACTAATAATATTGCGCACTATTATGCACTTTTTTATTTTGCGTTCACTTGGTGTGCAATTTTTTTGTCTACGAGATTTTATTCAATTTTCAAAACTTTAAGTATTTAAAATGGATTAAAAATCATGTCTATAGCCCCAGTTCCCATCCCCTGTTGTTTTATATAAGAATATTCGAGAAAGTTTAGGGGAGATTACTCCCGGTTTATTTTTTAAATTATTTGTAGTAAATTTAGTTTTTTTAAATCTAGTCAATTAGGTAGTTTGGCTTGGTTTCTTTTTTTAATTAAATTAGCTAGCATTAATTAAATCATTGTGGGTGTGATATTTTAAATTATACTTTTTAAATATCATATAAGAGAAGTTGAAATATTTTCCTTTATCCATTGTAATGCTAATAGAATGTAGGTAATCGTTGATTTCTCTTATGTAAATATTGAAATAAGTAATATTGGCCATAAATTACTTCAAATTTAAACCTATGTGGAAACCTATTTAAGCTTTAAAGATTTAACAATTATTAGTTATTCTCTCTATGAATTTATGAGAGTATGGTTAATTATTTAAATCTGTTTTCAAATTGAATCTGAATGACCTACAATGATCAGTGAAATTTATGTTTATGATTTATCCACTATATCTACATTCCAATCAGTTTTTTTTTTTAATTTTAATGCAAAGATAAGGGAATATCTAAAAATACAATATCTATTTTAAAACTGATATTTTTATGCACATATATTATGTAGACCAGTACTATGAATAGCATATCTAACATATTGTATTTGCTAATGCATTGAAGTACTAGCTTCTGTTTGTGATAATAAGTTGATGTAGTTAGGCAATATGTCTCAGTGTAGTTTTTATAATGATTTGCTATGCTGTTTTTGAATTGTATTTCTACATGTTTTGTTAGGAATTGATCATGTGATCTTTTTTATATGCCTTGATATGTGTGTAAGTCTGTTATATTGTACATGTGTATGGCTGTGAACGCGTATATATATATATGTGTCGCTGTGTACATATATAGATTGCTGTATGCATGTATGTTGCTGCGTACAGACAAGATGCCTTGTACATGATTTCTGCAGTGTATGTGTATGTTGCTGTTTACTCATATGCTACTGTGTTTACATATGTTGCTGTGTATGTCGTGCTGCTGTGTACGTGATTGTTGCATCGTACATGCCTTGTGTTATATACCACTTGTTTTTCTTGATTTGCGTACATGCCTTCTACTGTGTACATGATGTGCCATCTGTACACGCCTGGTTGCTCTGGGGGTTGGGGAGGGTGGCCTGTAGGGTCAGTGGTATCCTGGCTACTTAAGTTTTACTGGGGGGGGGGAGGCTGTGGGGGGGGGATGTACTAATGACAAGGATTACCTAACAGTCAACACTGCAATGTTTGTAATTGAATTGTTTACAACTTGTAGTTCAAGAAAATCAATGTTTTCAATTTAATGTTCTCATCCCTTTGCTCAATGATTCAAAGTTAATTAAATAGAGTACCCTACAGTTTGAAATACTGTTACCATACTATATTATTCTCATTATATATTAAAGTAGACATATTACCTCCCCTTTAGTATTTAGACATATAAGTAACTTCCCCTTATTTTCCTGTCTTGTTTATATTGTTCTGGCTGCATGTCAGTTTGTTTAATACTTCTTTGTCAATGAAAATATTTTCCATGAACCAATTGCGTTTGTCATGCCATAGCTAATTAGTCTAATTAGTTCCACAAATGGATAGTTCTCATTCCTAACTATTGCTGTTATATCTACACTATTGTTATAGAGTATCAATCATTGTAACCAGACTGTAACTATCAGTTATTGTAACATTAACTATTGTTATAGTCGGACCATTGCTGTATCTGGACATAATTAAACTATTGTTGTATTGTACCTGGATCATCATTTATTGTAAACAGATTATGGTTAAATCTGGACCATCATTTTGGACTTTTTATAATTGGACTGACGTAATTAGACTTTTATTGTAATTAGACTAGTTGTATACTCAAACGTCTACATAAAATATATGATAACTTTTATTATATTAATTAGCATTTTTTATATGGAATGGACCATGTTTAAACTGACCATCACATTTTCCATAACTGTTTTGTTTTTCTTTAAACTGGATGGTCACCTCACCCTCATATTAAAACTTGTTCCAGTGAATCATCTGTTTAGTTTTTTACCCTTGTTCCTAATGTGTTGTGCCATATAGACTTCATCTCTGGTTTAACTTACTAACCAGTGTAAGAGTATTAAATACAGCAGTTCTCAAAAGTTTTAAACCTTTGGGCCCCATTTCTAAATAGCATTTATCATCTTATCTGTTAGATATTTCAATATCTTTAGTTTGTTTCCAATCAAATTAAATCATTGCTTTTTATCTTGAGTTCTTCTTTATTTAGATTAGTATATTTCAAGATTATCTATTTTCCATATTTTCATTACATGTTATTTATAGTATTTTAAGCTCATGTCTTGATGTGCCATTTATGACGTGAGTTATTACAATTAAGCCACACCCACATATTGATTTCGCAGGTTATACTACTACATCCTTCCCAATTTAAATTGTATCCAATAACCTCATCTTCAACCTAAAACCTAACCTGACCCTAAGCTTCCATATGTTGAACACCTGTTAGATAAATATCTGGGTATGGCTAACCAATAAGATCCAACAACTATCATATGTTATATCATAAGTCTCTCCTATTCCTATGTTATATCATAAGTCTCCAGAGGCGTAGCGACCCTTCCCGGCGCCCGGGGACAAACTTTCAATTTGGCGCCCCCCTCGGGAGCAAATTTTCAATTTGCACCCCCCCCCTCAAACTTTTGATTTGCACCCCCCTCTCAAACTTTTGATTTGCACCCCCCCCCCCCTAACCCTAACCCTAACCTGCAAAAATGCAGCTAAAATGACATTTTAATTTGTTTTTACAACCCATTTTGGCGCCCCCTAAGGTCGGCGCCCGGGGACATATTAACCCCCCTGCCCCCCCATCACTACACCTCTGTACGTCTCTCATATGTTATATCATATGCCTCACATATGTTATATCATATGCCTCACATATGTTATATCATATGCCTCACATATGTTATATCATATGCCTCACATATGTTATATCATAAGTCTCTCCTATGTTATATCATAAGTCTCTCATATGTTATTTCACACGTCTCTCATATGTTATATCATACGTCTCTCATATGTTATACTTTAGTTTCTACTCTGTTGAGCTCATATGAACCAAACTGTTCATGTTATATTGTACTTACTGTATGTTGCTGTGAATGTATACAATATGTTAGACTCATCCTATGTATTTATCAGCTTCTGTTATGGTGGGTAAATAAATCAATTTCAGTCTTGACTCTGCTCAAGTTTTTAAATTGAAGCATAAATCAGATTCAACAATTAAAGTTTGACACAGCTTATACAGTATACTATACCTTTGTCATATGTCACATGGCCATATTATATTATTTTTAAAAATGCACATTTGTTTTGCTCATTAAATTATTGTCTCATAAACACAATGTATCATTGGTCATTTCATATCACTGAACCCATTTATGTTTATAGTTATTATTATTAGTCACGTGACCGCAATCGGCCAATCACATTTCTTCCCTTGCCAACACTTGTAAAATTTAAATTGAGTATTGTTTTAATTATTTCCCTTGCAAAAATTTACCTTTAACACTTTCAGTTTGAAATTGCACTTGTATATTTTAACCTTGCTTCAGTTGTTTTTTTTTTTAATAATAGTATGTAACAATTTTAAAAGTATAGAGATCTTATTATAGACTAGTAAAAATACAGTTGAAATATTTTGGGGAACATTCTATTCTATTATAAATAGTTTTGGTAATATTTATTCTAAATACCAGCCATTTTATTTTAATTTGTAGTGCAATACAGTATTTGACCATTGTTGATATATACCCGCGATAAAGCAACATTCCTGCTTATTTTGTTTTAGAAAAATAAAATATTTTGTTATTCCTATAATTTTATATATACTTATAAGAGTAAAATGTGTCCATCTTGTATTTACCTCCCTTCCCTAGTTTTAGCAATATGAGTTGTCTACCTTGGCTAGCAATAGGAATTGTTTACCTTGGATAGCCAATTTTAAAAAAAAAAAAATTCCTACGTGTTGTAAAAACCAAACACATGAACATGTTTTTATCACATCAATCCATGAAATAAAATAAATGAACTATTATTATAAACATGCTTCCATCTTGTTTAATTGTATTATGTGACGTTTATATGGGGTTTATGTTATCTTTCATTTTAGTGTGCATCTAGTCGGGAAGCACCAATCCGTCCTCCTCCGTCCATCTGTGCCCCCCCCCCCTAAACAGTGCACCTCCACCCTCGAAGTCGAAGACAATAGTCTGAAAGAAACACTGTGCATAAAGATACGAAACGTCTTGCACTGGCTTTAAAAGTGCATTGGATTTTTGTTTTAGTTTTATAAACGTGCAATCCCCCCAGTCACACAAAAAACCTCTCTCTCATATTTCAATTATTTTCAAAATTAATTTCCGAGCTTCTCAAAACTCAGACTAAAATGAAGAATGGGTTGTTCAGGGTGGGCTATTGCCTAGCCAAGCGCCGTAACTCTTCCATATCCGCCGCGAGGCAGGCTGGGAAGAAAAGCCGGCGGGAAACGGGGGAGTCAGCCACGCTGGTTCTTAATGGCGGGAACGGATATGAAACAAGTGTCGCGGTCTCTAGCGGTCCTGAAAGCAATACTGAATGCTCAAAATGCATGGCCAATATCGATTCGAATAAAGGTCACCATACATATTTACATATATTTTATCAGCGATGTAAAATAAAAGTAATAATGGAATCGTCGGTCTAAATGGCCGACCGTTAAGGACGGTCCGGTAACAAACTAGAATCGAATAGCGTCAACAGGCGGTTGGAGCGGGTCTGTCCGCACTCGGTGACCAGAGTTTCTTTCCTGCATCTCAAGACGGAGGTCCGCGTGGTAGGATCGGTTAAGCTAATGGTTGCTAAACCAAATAGGGCAGATGAGGCGTCGTGAGGCGGGGGCGGGGGGTGCGGACCGCAACGAGTGACACCATTTAAGGGAGTGACACCATGGCGAAAAACTGTTAAAATATATAAAAGAAATATATATATATATATATATATATGGGGGGTGACACCATGATGTGCCGTACCCGGTGATACCCGACCTAGCGACGCCACCGTGAGGCTCGATACCAGGGGCTATTCGTTTAAGAGAGACAACTACAAAATTTAAAAAATGCCCCATTTGTAGTTTGTTCTTTGTTCTAAGAAAGCAAATCCAAAAAGAACAGAAGGCTGAAATCAGAGTCAACGCAAGACAAGTTGACACGTGTTGGAGGGAATCCCTTCTAAAACTAGAATTACGAACGAAAAAGAACACTAAGACATATTTAACAAACATTCAAGAAAATGATGTACCATTTTAACATGATTATTTTTACTTTATTTTTAAAATTTTCTTCTACTTTTTAAAGTAACACCTTTATTGTCGATGCTTCTATTATAATTACATTAATACGAAAAAACTATCGGGTCTTGTGTGTTTCATTGTTGATCTGATTCGATTTTATCATTTGTGAAAATATGCGGGAGACGTCGTCCCAATTCGGGAAAGTACTTTTGATGTTGTCATCCACTATTATTTTGAATAATTCAGCGTGGACACACACTAAAAGTAGAGCTGCAGGTATTCGTGTAACTGCGGACCCTCCGCTAGGAAATCAACAATAAATTCCTTGGTTGATTTTTTAATAAATTGTTTAATTTTTTTTTTAATCTGCTAACGTTTTGTAATTTTTAAAATATTATTTAATTTGTATAAAACTAAATCATCTTTATGACAGCATTATCAAATAACAGAGTGCACGACATTTAAAAAAAATATGGATCTATTTGTGAATTCATAAAACCAAATCTTAAAAGCTAGGCTCACTTTGAAACTTCTAAAAGTAAATCTAAAGCGACTACCGGTAAAAAAACGGACTATCAGCAAAAATACGAGTACGTGAAACACTATCGACTTCTGGGTATTTTTCTCAATCTTTTGTTCTAGCGACCGTTAACCCCAACCTATAATATCACTACAGCACACAAGACCAACCCCAGAACTAAAGCCGGCAAACGGCCCCAGTTCCAGAAATTTTAACTCAATATTTGAGTACAATTCAGCGCCACCACTCAACCTCAGGCCCACAAAGGGCGGCTACCGCGTTTGATTCACATTGAGTACTGTCCCTTTATTCTACTAATCGCCAGTCTTCGTTGCTGTGTCAACAAATTTCGTTTTCCCAACGAATCGAACTTTAGAATGAATCATGACCAATCAACAAAGCATTGTAATTAAAGTCACATGACTTTTTTTCTACCTAGGAGCTACCAAGATCAAATTTAGAAACTGCAACTGGGCTTGCATTGGTTTTATTCAAACAGCCAGCAACACAGAACCGGATATTTGGAAGCTTCGCTGCAGGGGAGATAAACCGTGAACTGGATCAAGGGACGTAATCCAATTGTTGCCAGGAGAGCGATATCGTGTTCCTTCGCTTCACGGAACGACTTTAAAAAGTACGCGCGCACCACCGTGTCATTAATTAACTCATTGAATAGCGAGGTGCTTTTTTATTCGATTACAGTTTATACCAATATTAATCTGTACTTGCGTAAAGCGGTGTTAGAGTACCAGTGCATATTTAAAAATGTTAGAGGTTTTCTTTCTTTCTAGATAGCTTATGCGCATGACTCGGAATAACAGATTTTTTGTAAGTTTCCTTGCTTTGTGATGAGCGCGTTGTGTGATTAACAAAAATTTCTTTGTATTTTAATTTCAAGTTTTGTAATCTTGCGGAGATTTGTCAAAAGTATTTCAGATGTTTTCATTGATGATGTGAGCAGTGTGCATGAGTAGCCTACTTTTCTAACAACAATTTGTGTGACTAGAAAATGGAACTATTTTCTTAGGAATAATGGACTTGGATCTCAGATTGTTCAATGGATATCTATTGTATTCGTAAACCATAGTTTTAATTTATTTAACTCATTGCATTAAATATAATATATATATATATATATATATATATATATATATATATATATATATATATATATATATATATATATATATATATATATATATATAATATATATATATATATATATATATATATAATAATATATATTATATTGTGAAATTTTACCCATAGTTCTTACATTAAAAAATAGACTTTTGTTTTATTTAATCTTAAAAATTTAGAATTTTTATTTATAAATTTAAATATAATTAATTAGTTAATTAAAACAACAATGCTGCGCGCGTGTACGTGGGTGTTAGTACTCACGGTGGCGCTGAAGAGTTTCTACGTCACAACGGTGACCACCACCCGAGAACGTCTGTTCCAAGAAACTGCCTACTGTAACGTCACCATCTCCCCCTATGTGACCCGGCCCCGCACCTCCAACATACACTGTGCTGTGATGTGTGCCGGCAACGACACGTGTGCTGCCTACACACTGACCAACGACTCGGTGTGCTCGCTTTACGCCGGCGCGTTGAAGAACCAAAGCTCGTGTAAATCGAACAACAAAGCGATTGTAAACATGTTCGTGAAGGTGAGGCTCCATTATGTATTGTTTTCAAATGCCAGGGTTAAGGCCTGACCATAGATATGTTTTACTAACCAACAAGCTATAATACAATTATACTTATTCTTTATATTACCTTCTGTATGTGAATTTAAAAAAAAAATGTAACATATACAAATCTCAACATACGAATGCTGCAGTACCAGTGTTCATTTCGGAAAACTATTCGGGGTGGGTAGCCCACCCCTCCCCGCGCCTCCCACCCCAAGCACGTCTACCGCCCCCAGTTCAAAATAGCATTTAAGTAGAAAATATATCTTTTACCAGTGTCCGCCTCCCTTCCACTCCATGAGAGTTTAGTGCCCCCCCCCCCCCACGAAAGTTTCAAGTGCCCCCCCCCCCTCGCACCTGATTATTTACGATACTCTCATCTGTTTCGATATAACGTGGTGATGTATCTGTGTATACGGGGCGTCTTGATGCTCTTAATGTGCTGATTCAGCTAGTAAGGAACTCCTGGTTTTAACTTTCCAATGGCTTCTCGAGTTTCTAATTCTGTACTTCTATAGTTTAAAAAACCATCTGAAAGAAAAAAGCATTGCGACAAAAGGCCCCAAAAATATTTATTTCGGTGGGTGTTTTTTTCCAGTTAGCCACACCGACTCCTTTACTTTTACCAAGTATCTAACATAACGCTACGTTAGCTATCTAACACTGATCTGAACTCTTGACCTTAATGTTGATATTTAAATTATATATCTTTCTTTTCATTTTTGATAAAAATGAAAAAAGGAGTTCTATGTTTTATCCTCAAATTTAAAAAGTAAAGCGAAAAATGAAAATTCGCGTACGTTTTTATATGTGCTATAGTGCTATAGCAAATATCTTTATCGTTAAGTTTTCTTCAAAATTATGAGCTGTGAATTTTTGTTTTTCTGTTAGGACGATGATGTTCTGTTTGATTAGCAGATTCTGATGGTTTGTTCAAGAAAAAAATTCAACAATCTAGTAATTTAAGATAAACATATCAGAACATAACCCCTTGTGTTTGATATTAACATCTACACCAAAACCGTTTCGTATTCTCTAAGTGTTAAAGCTGAATCAGCTACGTTTGTTAGCGCGACTAATACATGTTCCTTTTTTAACACGTTTTTATTAACTCAGCTTCGCGTGTGTTTGTTGTTAAAATTGACATCGAAAATTAACCCACTTCTGATTGCTCAATAGATCTGAAATTTGGCATGTAGGCTACTTTCGCCTAACAATTTCAGATGCAATCATAAAAACTAGCAATTAGAGACGGTAATTAGCTTAATTTAATTACGCCCCAAGGACCATAAAATTGAGGACATGATTTCTAAAGATACCGACAAGACTGGAGGCTTATAGACACAGTTACTTCGGCCCCAATCGATGTGAGCGCGCTGGCCGTGATCGTATAGTGGTTAGTACTTCGCGTTGTGGCCGCGACAACCCAGGTTCGAATCCTGGTCGCTCAAGATTTTTTTAGTCCGTGTATTTATAAACACTTAGTCAATTCATACTTAATCAAGTCATTAGATAAAGTAGAAAATAAACTATATAAAAAACTTTTTTAAAAACCACGTTTTTCATGTGTAGCAACGGACTAAAAAGGAGAAAATAAAATACTTAAAAAAAACTTTTTAAAAAACCACGTTTTTCTTGTGGACTAAAAAGTAGAAAATAACTATTTACATACATTTGATGACAAAAAACGTGGGTCGGGCAGATGGGTCGGGAAATTTGATGGTGAACGTACCCACGTTTTTTGTCATCAAATGTATGTAAATAGTTATTTTCTACTTTTTAGTCCACAAGAAAAACGTGGTTTTTTAAAAAGTTTTTTTTAAGTATTTTATTCGAACCTGCCGATCACTGGGGTAAGCGAAATAGAGTGAAGGGATTGTGTGGTCAGCACTAAGCCCAGCCACCTTTACTCTCCCTAACATGAGAGCTGGGACGTATGAACTGACTCCGTTTGAACGGATTCGAACTCGATACTTTCAGGTTAACGGTCTAGTGCTCTAACTACTTTAGGAACACGTCTAATTATTAAGTAAATCTCTAAAACAAAATTGTAGTTACTTTTATCTTGGTACCTTGGTTATTAATTTATCTATAATATAAGCGGGTAAGTAGTGTGTCAGTCCTTCTGTCATCGCTATAGATTTTGAAACCATACAAGTAAACATCGCACCATACTGTGCTTTTCAGTGCACCGCAGTGTCTTATTGTAAGTATTAGAGTAGGGTTTGTTTATATAACGACATAGAGCTATTTTATAATTTCCACTGTGTGTACAATTTTGCATAACGTAAAGAGAATATTAAATGCACGCACATTGCTAAAACATATTAAAAGGATCAATGTCAAATATCGTTTTCGTTAATATTTCTAGAAAAAGTGGATACATTTTAATAACATAATAACTGTAGGTTAGAAAAATCTAATTAAACTGTTGAGTAATTTTGCCAAGGGAGGTATTTTAAAAATAAATTGAACTCACGCTAAAAATGTGAATGCAGAATCTGCAAGACGGAATAATTGTTGGAATAATATAATTAGCAAAATGTGAATGCAAATTATGCAGGCGTGTAAGAGTACAATATTGTTGGAATATTATAATGAGCATTGATTGATAAAAGGCTATCTTTTATTTATTTTATTCACTGAATGTAATGTTTACTTATTATAATTTTTAATCAACTATTAAGCACTATTATATACGCGTCATCACGTTCATTAAGTGCGCAATGGTTTTAGTTATGAAACTCTATTGTAAATTTTTAAAATTTAAAGTACTGGGAAAGAAATGCGTGAATTGATAAAGTGATATAATATGGGCGGTAAAGAACGGATATTTTAAATACTGCTGGGGGTTTTATAGGAGAGGCGTAGAGAGGGGGGGACACATATGTCCCCGGTTGCCGACCTAAGGGGACGCCAAAGTAGGTTGGAAAAAATTTGCGGGGGGGGGGGGGATGGGAGGTGGAAATCGAAAGTTTGAGGGCGGTGGGGTGGTAATTGAAATTTTGAGGGGAGGGGGTGCAAATCGTAAGTTTGAGGGGGGGGGAGTCAAATCGAAAGTTGTTCCCCGGGCGCCGGAAAGGGTCGCTACGCCTCTGTTTTATAGTCACTCACTGTGTCAGACGCGTCCGGCGGCGCTCGGAAAGGGCGCGATTTGGCGCTACGGGCTAGACTGTGAGCAATATGCCTTTACGATTGCATTTAAATTTGTGTTTATGTTATGAGTGTTGTTTGTTTTTTCGTTTGTGTTTTTTTTTCGTTCGTTTGTGTTGTGTTTTGTTTTGTTCTGTTCCCAAGTTGGCACATTTAAAAACGATTTACCGTGGCAGAGCACGGGATGCAGAAGGTTTTAATATAAATAAACACGTGTTTCATTCAATATTTGATAGCCCTACGCTAAGAAATGCTTTAACATTTTTTTTATCGTAAAAAGCAGTTCATTTTAGGATTTTAGGATTGTGTATTTATATATATATATATATATATATATATATATATATATATATATATATATATATATATATATATATATATATATATATATATATATATATATATATATATATATATTGATATGTCCAGCAAGCATCGTGTCTAAATCGTGGCAGTTCAAACAACGGAGCCTGTACCTGTACAGGCGGATACGTGGGAACAACCTGCGAGCGACTAATGCAGGGTAAAATAATGTTTTCATTTTCCCCCTTTATTTCACACTAGATCTACCAATCATTTGTAGCACAGCTATTCTGTATTTCTACCTATGCAACTGATTGACCAATGGCTAACTAGCCTGCATATTTCTACCTCTCTTGTTTGATTAACCAATTTATAAATATATCTAAGTTTTCGTCATCACTGCACCCCCCTCCCCCAACACGATGACTTAACTTTATACCCCCCTCCCTCTCTCCTTCAGATTGTACTGAAGGTTATCAACTAGGCGGCTACAGAACTGACCAGAAGTATTGGATTCAACCAAGTCTGGCACCAACGCCGTTTCAGGTAATTCTTTTATCTATTAGTTTTATTTTTTTGTTTTCACAGTGCTTCTTTCAGACTTTTATCCTGGGGTGGGGGGGGGGGGGGGGAGGGTGGGGACACATTTTTTTGGTAGGGGCAGCGGTTACTTGTAAAAGTATATATTTTATAAACTAAATCTATTTCGATCGGTGGGGGGGGGGGGGGGGCATTCTGGGGCATTAGACGTCCCTCGGGAAGAGGAATCGCCCCCCCCCCCCCCAAAGAGACGCCTGAAACAACCTTGTCTCCCCCCCCCCCCACACACACACACACTCAAAGTTCTGCTAACCCTGTCACCCACTGTTGTGTGACGTCATTTATTGACGACTCCCCTTTTATAAGTTTATTTACAACTAGGCCTATAAAACAAACTTTACTATAAAGCAATACTTTACCTGCACGGCATTAAAGGGGTTAAATATTTACACAAAAATAATAATCTTTAAACATATGATTTAAAAAAACGACCAGTGTCAAGGTAGTACAGGAGAGAGGACCTACATTATTATTCTCCCAGTAATACAATAATCATTTAGAAACAATGTCTAATTAAAGAAGAGTTCCCCTTCCAAACCTGACGGTCTATATGGCAAGTGAAGTAGAGTTTACCTGTTTCTGTGACCTCGGCATATGAAGGGATGGTGTGGTCAGCTCTATGACCAGCCGTCTTTACTTTCCCTGGGTAGACTCTGGGACGGTCTACGGACTTGAACCCGGATTCGAACTTGAGACTTACGGTTTATCAGTCTAGCTCTCAACCGCTAGGCAAGTCAGTCCTTTAATGTCTATCTAATTAGCCTAGTGTTTCTTCCAGACTTTTTTCTCCTAGGCGCACTGGATATTTTCGGGGGGGGGGGGGGGCAACATTTTACGGGGGACACACACTGGTAAAAGTATATGTTTTCTATATAAATTCCATTTCGTTGGGGGGGGGGGGGCGAAGAGATGCCTGGAAGAAACTCTGAATTAGCCTCTGACAAATATGTTAAGAGAAAAAGAAAATATTGCAAGACATGCTATGGACTGGAATCCCCAGGGAAAAAGGAAAGTGGGCCGACCAAGGAAGACATGGAGAAGAACGGTTGAGGAAGAGGCGAAAACAGCTGGGCTCACATGGGCACAGATTAAGGGAGCAGCCCAAAACCGAGTCCGCTGGAGATGTGTGGTTGCAGCCCTTTGCTCCTCGGGGGCCACAAAGGAATGATGATGATGAAATATGTTAAATTCATTTTAATGAAAACCTTAATGAGAATATTGATTGGATTTTCCTCAGGTGCGATGCCAGATGAGCGGCACAAAGGAATGATGATGATGAAATATGTTAAATTCATTTTAATGAAAACCTTAATGAGAATATTGATTGGATTTTCCTCAGGTGCGATGCCAGATGAGCGGCACAAAGGAATGATGATGATGAAATATGTTCAATTCATTTTAATGAAAATCTTAATGAGAATATTGATTGGTTTTCCTCAGGTGCGATGCCAGATGAGCGGCACAAAGGAATGATGATGATGAAATATGTTAAATTCATTTTAATGAAAACCTTAATGAGAATATTGATTGGATTTTCCTCAGGTGCGATGCCAGATGAGCGGCACAAAGGAATGATGATGATGAAATATGTTAAATTCATTTTAATGAAAACCTTAATGAGAATATTGATTGGATTTTCCTCAGGTGCGATGCCAGATGAGCGGCACAAAGGAATGATGATGATGAAATATGTTAAATTCATTTTAATGAAAACCTTAATGAGAATATTGATTGGTTTTCCTCAGGTGCGATGCCAGATGAGCGGCACAAAGGAATGATGATGATGAAATATGTTAAATTCATTTTAATGAAAACCTTTATGAGAATATTGATTGGATTTTCCTCAGGTGCGATGCCAGATGAGCGGCACTCAAGGCTTGACGCTGATGCAGCTACGCATGAACGCGAACGTTGACTTCAACCGGACGTGGGGGGAATACAAGGCAGGGTTTGAGATTACTAAAGATCAGGATTTCTGGCTGGGGAACGACAACATTCATTGGATAACCAGCAGGTAGGGGCCTGGGTTTCTTTCAGACATTTCTCTCAGGGTGGGGTGGGCGAGTGGGGTACTTAAAACTTTTGGTTGATATGGGGGGAGGCGGACAATAGGGCTGGTAAGTAGGTCACATAGACTCACCAACCAGTTCTATGGCTCATGCAGGTTTTATTGAGCCGTAGAACTGGTTGGTGACCTACTTACCAGCCCTATTGTTGATTATAGATCTTCTATATTAAATATTTTTGTATGTCGTCAGAGGGGGACGGGGAGGTGGACGGGATTCGTGGCGGGGATTGTGCCCCCACCCCCTTGGAAAGATGTCTGAAAGAAACACTGGAAGGGATAATGCGGGATTTTGATAAGGGATAATAGGTGGATTATGGAAAGGGAACCTGTTGGAATTGTAAGAGGGTAGGTAAGAAATTGGAACATTAATTTCCTTCGTACACAAAACGGTTAAAAAATTAAGTTGCCACCAACAAAATGTAAACAATGCCTTGAAGATATGTTGAGTACAATCAGCCCCATTAAGTCGAACATTCTTCCATTTTAAACAGCTGTATCTATAGCAATCCCCACGCATTTTTTTAATATAAATTTATTTTAAACATTTAAATAATTATTATTTATTTTGTAGGTTTTTTTCTTTTTCAAAGAAATTATTATAAATTGTATTTATAGTATTTTAAGTGAAGAAATTAAAATGGCATAAGAACTAGATCTAGACTAACGTAGAGGTATCATTGTAATTTAAAAAAAAAATTCTGCTCAGACATGTAATTTACAGCGTCAGTTTGCCTTGCCTGTTCGCTTTAGTATTACAGTTTTCATCATCGGCCTGTGACAGAGGCGTAGCGATGGGGGGGGGGGGGTAGGGGGGTACATATGTCCCCGGGCGCCGACCTTAGGGGGCGCCAAAATGGGTTGTAAAAACAAATTAAAATGTCATTTTAGCTGCATTTTTGCATTAAAAATAGTTTGAGGAGGGGGGGGGGTGCAAATCGAAAGTTTGAGGGGTGGGGGGGGGGGGTGCAAATTGAAAATTTGCTCCCGAAGGGGGCGCAAAATTGAAAGTTTGTCCCCGGGCGCCGGAAAGGGTCGCTACGCCTCTGGCTTGTGGGGAATGATGCAGATTTAAAATAGTAATACTTCTTTATTACTTGTTGCTTACTTTCATTCATTTAAGATGGTTTACTTATACATAGATCTAATACAATACTTCTAATTACATTTTTTTAAAACTGTAAATGCAAATGTGTAATTAAATGATGATTCAATGGATTTTTTTTTCATCGGCGTGGTGGGCTGAGGGGGGGGGGGGGCTTATAAGTAGAGCTGAAATAACTATGGGATTACAGAAAATTAAAATGATACAAATTGTAAGCAACCAGGAAAGTTATGTTGATTACAATGAGACACGTCAAATCAAACATTTCTCAGTTTCTTGTATATTTTGATTAAGCGTTTGACATGTTATTTTTAACATTTTGATTTGACTTTGTATTTCGTGAAACTGGTGTTGTATTAAAAAATCACTCTGTATGCTACTTCCCTTTCTTTTGGTGGTAATGCGTTTATTATGTAGGTTTCTAAATGTATCTTTAATGTCTATTATATTGTGTTCCCCGGCCAACAAATTCTGTGTATGAGGATGTCGTATATTATTTGTGTCTTCCCCAATAATGCTTTTGTTTGGTTTTTTTTTTTTAAAATTTATTTAATAATATTAATTTTTGCCTTTTAATAATTAAATTTCTTACCATTTAAATATAGTGTGTAAATAAACTAAAGCTAGAGCATGTATTATTGGCCTTTTGTTGACGCTGTGTAGTAGTCCCACCAGTAAAAAATGTATTACACAGTACTGCATGGCTCAGTGGAGGTTTTTGAACCCATGTTATACTCAGGGGTTCCTCTAGTTTGTTCTATCTTTATACTTGCTTAATTTCTTGCATTTTACTTCTCTAAATTTCATATTAGCTTGAGTAGATAATTTTTCCCTGATTTAGCAACCATTGTTTATTTTCTTTATAACATGTGGTTGACTTAAGTACAAGAAAGAAAAAAAAACTATTTAAAATTTTGCTTAAAATTTTGATTGCTTGCTAAATAAACTAATTACTAATGAAGCAATATTCCCTCACTGAGACCACAAAGATCTGTTGATGTAAAATGTTTTTTGTTTCACCACTTCTGCATGTACTCATTTATTTTAACAAGTTTTTGATTTGCAAACCATTTGATTAAAAAAAATGTGAAAGTATTTTACTGTTATTACACATTTAAAAAATTATTTTAAATCTCAGTACGCACATGCTCTTATTTTAGTTGGGAATTTTGAACCAGGTTTGTATTTTTTGTGTGTAATTTTTTGTAATAGCAGAGTATGTATCCTTTGTTTTCTTTTTAGTCTAGGGAATCCATTGTTGTCTCCCATTGAAGAAGATAAAATTGCTGTTCTTTGTTATTAGTGTTTTTATTCAAACGAGCCGACCCGCGGCATATCATACGCCGCTATTTAGTTGTTGTTTTTTTCTACTTTTCAGTAATTCATAATATGTGAATTCGACAGTAAATATGTGCTTTAAAACACTACCCCCCCCCCCCCCCCCCCGTGAAAGCAGCCTCCTCTTAGTTACCTCCTCTAATTTTAAAATCGTTTCAAACTAAATTATCTGCCCCTAATAGCCGTCACCAAACCCGGCTCTATGATTGTAAAATGTAAATATTTAGAATGAACTACAACTCACCAGACCATGTAGGGGTGGGGGTGGGGGTAGCGATAAAGAGGAAGAGAGGGTACTGCAAAGGCGCGCTTGCAGCTTGTTTTCTAACGGCTCCCAGAAGAGAATTATATATATAGATAATGTTTATTTAACAGAATAGCGAAATATATAAAATAGTTATTGAGAATAGCTAAAGAGCTCAGGGTATGCTAAAGAAGTTTGAGATCCATTGATATGGGAAATTTCTACATTGTAATGTTATGGTTGAAGTAATGAAATTTAAAACAATATTGTAGTAATTGGATTTTGTGTATTTGAGATGGTTGCATGCTTTAATTTTACAAAACAACATGTCTGCTAATGCTTTTGTTTCCTTATAACTTTTTAAAATAAAATTTCGCTTTCCTCTAATTACAGTTTATGATTATTAACTATGTATTTGGAAACTTTCAAATGTCTAGAAAAAGGATGTTAAGGAAGCTAGTACTTTTCTATTTAAACAGAGTCAAAAGATAATTATAAAATTTATAGAAAATAAAAATTAGACAATATTTATATAAATAATTTAATATTCATATTTGATTTTAAAATAGACACTTCTATTACTATTAAATTTCTCTGTACTTGCAACGACTTTTAAGAATAAAGTTATAGAATAAAGGTTGTTTCCCTTGAATTATTAATTAAAAAAATTGGACGTGAGATAGACATATTTCTTTTTCGTTCTTAATCATAATGTAATATTGTACAGAATTTCCTTCCACACAATTAAGTAATTGAATATACTTATCGGCATGTTATTCGCCATATAGGCCGTTGACTTTGATTGCATTGTAATCAGAAACGAATGTATGAAGAAATCGCTGCATTAGAAGCGGGTCTCTACTGAGTAACAAGATTTGCCACAATCCCACAAACAAGCAAATAGACAAACAAACACACATATACACACAGAGAGACATTGTAAATTTAATAAAAGCTAATAAAACATTCATTTTTACTTTCTCGTATACGAAGTATAGTGGAAGTAATTGTAATCGTGCAAAAAATTGAAATCGAGATTTTTTTTAAAATCTCGACGTTTTACACCTCCCGGAGTCGGAAAAACAAAGTTTAGCAATTGTGTCCATATGTCCCTGTGTGTGTGTGTGTATGTATGTTTGTCAACACGATAACTTGAGTACTGTTACATCTGGGTTGATGAGATTTTATACATACATATTATATCAAATTTGTAGTTATGTACCAACTTTTCAGCGATTTTCATTAACTTAAAGTGAAACTTATTCAACTTTTCATTTTTCAAAAGCCTATGGCTTGTGTACTGTTTCGGATAGAGAGACGAAATTTCACATATAAATAAAAGATCTAATTCACTTCTCACTTAGTGAGCACTTCTTTTTTTTCTACGAGATCCTATTCTATTTTTAAAAGTTTAAATAATTAAAAATTGATTAAAAATCATGTCTATACCCCGAGTAGCCATCTCCTGTAGTGTTATTCGAGAAAGTTTGGGGGAGGTCACTCCCGCTCTATTCTATTACAAACAAGAAATCGGCAACACAGCAGTGGCGTAGCTACCGTAAAGCTAGCGTAAGCAAGGCAAAGGGGCCCAAGGCAAATAGGGGCCCTTTTTCGAAAGTTTGAGGGGGGGAGGTGCAAATAGAAAGTTTGTCCCCGGTCGCCGGGAAGGGTCGCTACGCCTCTGGAGGGCCCACTAACACTTTTTGCATAGGGGCCCAAAAATCCTAGCTACGCCACTGCAACACAGTATAAATTATTATTGTTTTAAGAGAAAAATCTAGGGGCCCTAAAATGATTTGTGTGTGCGTGTGTGTGTGTGTGTGTGGTGGGCCTTGTTACTGGCCCTCCTTAATCCGACGCTGCCTACACACGTGATCCTAGAGACGGTTGACCTACATCCTCTATTGCAGTGCCAGTCAGTTTCTCATGGTGCAGCTCTCCGACTTCTCCGATGGCCAGAACAAAATCTTCCAGTGTTACCATGGCACCTTCATCATGGCCGACGAAGCCAACAACTATGCTGTCACATACGCTAAAACCTGGTTGCCCGTAGGTAAGCAAATACCGTCACATAGGTACACTAGGTAAATCATACAGCTCCGCGTCAGGGTTGCTGGTCTGTTGTTATTGTTGTTGTTGTTTTTTTTTGTTTTTTTTTTAAATTTTTTTTCATTGGGCGTACAGCCTAAAAAAAATGTATAGCAAACTATTGAAAGCTGCGATACAACCTAAAACTATATTGAAAAGATTTCTTATACCGATAAATTCTGTACTGTACAATCATAACTAAAGAAACTGTATGTATAGTTCCTTCTTTATTAGTGATCTTCTGCTAAATTTTATGAAAGACGTCTTTATAGTTATTTTATTTTAAAGTATTCCTATGTTGGAAGGAAGACAATGTTACATCCATATCATTCGTTAGCAGAGTTTCTTCCAGCCCCCTCCCCCCGAACGAAATGGAATTTATATAGAAAATATATACTTTCAACAGTGTCCGCCCCCCCCCCCCCCCCATCCCCGAAAATTTCAAGTGACCCCCCCCCCCCCCCCCCCTGAGAAAAAAGTCTGGAAGAAACACTGTTCGTTAGGGTAATAGTTATTAATTCCGTTTTCACTCTGAGTCCGTCATATCCGCATTCAAACATAGGAGGGAGGGAGCGATTAAAATTTCCAACGGCGGTTCGCTCTAAAGTATTAGACTCGTGAGTTGTGATACACCAAAAGCGCTTTCGTCTATAAGACGGTGTGGTCGGATTATTGAGCGAACGACGCCTTGCTCAAAAGTCTCGAGTTTAATCCCGTGCTTGAGTCCGCAAGATGTCCCTCGGTTTACCCAGATGGTGAACAATTGACTCATGTTATGGAAAGTAAAGGTGGCTGGGCTGACTACATCAGAGGCGTAGCTACCCTTCCCGGCGCCCGGGGACAAACTTTCAATTTGCCCCCCTCCCCCATATATTTTTATTTATAATGCAAAACTGCAGCTAAAATGAGCTTTTAATATTTTTTTCCAACCCATTTTGGCGCCCCCTAGGGTCGGCGCCCGGGGACATATGTACCCCCCCCCCCCCACTCCCCTGTTTCGCTACGCCTCTGGAATACATCATACCTTCATATACCGAGTATACAGAAACGGGTGAACTCTACTTATGGACCACCAGGTTTCGAAAATGGAATCTTAACGGTGCTTTCCACCTCTAGGACAGCGGCACTCGAACAGCCCACAACAACAGAGACCAGTTCATAATAAAACACTAACATTTTTCTAAGTCTTTTCTTTATCTCATCTAGCAGGTGTCTCAATCTATTTAATGATCACTCTTCTTCGTTCTAAATTCTAGTGTTAATTTCAACTTGTAATGCGCCATACATACTCCAATTTCAGTCTGCTTTTCTTTTTAGATTTGCTTCAATAGCCTTTGTAAAAGGCAGCAGTTTGATTTTGGAGTTTTCTCTTAGAAGAGTGGCTGTCCCCAGCTATCTAGCCTCATCTGCCAGAGGGGTTTGAACTTTACGGCTTAGCAACCGTGAACTTTACCAACTCAAGCACGTAGACCCCCTGATTTATAGATTAAATATAACTGAATTTAATTTAGATTTTTACCGGTCACAGGGGTCAAAGACCGGCAAGTGACCCGTCAATCACCACTATACACGGTTTCCCATTTAACGTCACAATGCCGGTTCCGGCTTAGCTAGAAAGTTCCGTCCGTATTAGCGCGTCGGTTGAATGGTTTCATGTAGGAGACTAATGAGGAAAACAAAAGGTGTTTTTGGTTATTATTGACATACTGGTATCCGGATACCGTTAGATCTTTGTTTGTGTTTAAGGTCATCAATTTTTACCAGTAATATTTTTTCTTCCATTTTATTTTTGAACCAACACGAACCAATAAGGCTACTTTAACTCTACAGGGGTCATCCATAAATGACGTCACGCTTTTTTGGATGATTTTTACCTTCCCCCTCCCCTCCGTCACACAAAGCCAGACCCCACTAAAATGACGTCACACGTCAGCCTACAACCCCCCCCCCCCTCCTCCCTCAAAATTGCAGTTGAGTTTTTCTTAAAACATCGATATTTTTTCCTAAATCGTGTCTGAACTGTGTCAACATGCAGTAATTAATTTCTATTACAATTTATTAATATAGTTGTCTAAAACGCGAAATAACGGCTAAAATCAATTTTCTAGCATTGTCTTTTTTAAAATGCAAAAGTGTGACGTCACACAATCTGAACACCCCCCCCCCCCTTCCCCACCACCCCCTTCCTTTCATCACACACCGTCACAAAATTACGGACTATTTTTTTGGACTCAAATTTAAAAAACTAAACAACTGCTTCAATAATACATAAATTAATAATTGAAATCATCAACATTTGTTAATAATTTGATCAAAGCTAACATGATTCCGGGAAACTACAGTACCAAAAAAGCGCGAGTGGTATTTTTCGCTTTGTTAGTTTGTATCATAAACACGGTCTTACGGTCAGTGGCTTTGTACCATTATAGAAATGTAGAAGTGCTGTTTTGTACCTTCTGTATAGGGGGTCGTCCATAAGCCATGTCGCACTCCTAGGGGGTGGAGGACGGACTTTTGTGATTATGTGTGACAACGTAGAGGAATGGTGGTGTTACTTCGAAGTCTGCTTTTATTAACTGTAATAGAAATTGATCTATATTGGCTATTCAATATTGACCGAGCTCAGTTAATATTTTATAAATATATCGATTTAAAAAAAAAAGCTGCAATTTTGATTGAGGGAGAGGGACTGAGGTGTGATGCCATTACATGTAGGCGTCTGGCCTATTGTAAAGATGTGTTATGATGGAGAGTAAAAATAATTTTAAGAGCGTGACGTCATTTATTGATAAACTCCCCCCCCCCCCTAACTCGCTAGCCACATATTTGACGCTACTACCTGGGGCTGTCACCCCCTTAACCCCACCCTAAAATTTAGCCGCCCCCTTATATCCCCAGACCCCGCCACCCAAATGACGCCCTGTTGGCCAGGGTCCAGCATCCCGTTCTCCACCTGGGACAGGGACAACGACGGCCACGCCCTCAACTGTGCTGCCACCTACGGCGCTGGTTTCTGGTTCACGTCCGACAACTGCACCAGCTGTAACCCTAACGGACAGCTGTACCCTACACAGGTGGGTGCGCCTTTACCCGGGCTGGGGGCGCTTACAGCCAGCAACTCATAAGTCCAGAAGAACTATTCAGCACACCTACCCGGTACCTATGGGGACAAAATCATGTCTACAACATAATATGAACACACACACACACACACACACAAATAGCACACATAGCAACAAAAAAAAATCACAAATAATGCTATTGCTTTTTTGTTTCATAAATAACACAAACTCAAAACTAAACCGAATTTTCCTCATTTGTTAATTAGACCTATTTGCTTTATTAACAAAAACTTATATAGGGCTACTTAATTAGTTTTAAAAAAATCAACATTAGGTAGGCTATACATTTTCAATTGCCATTTTTTTCTGGTCCTCAAAATAAAAAAAAAATATTGTTTCTGACTTGATATTATAAAGCTGTAAAATATTGTTAGTTGAGCTTGTTTGTTTGATTTCAGCACACCCGCCAGAACATCCCCAACGAGAACTTCTGGACGCCAACACTCGGAGACTGGACGCCTGGCTTTGTGACGATGATTCTAGTCCGGTACCCGTGAGATGCTGGAATACATTCAGTTTTTCTTCCGATTTTTTTTCCGGGGGGGGGGGGGGGGGGGGGGGGGGGCGGCGGGGGCACTTGAAATTTTCTGGGGGGCGGGCTAAAATTTTCGGGGGGGGGGGGGTGGCGGACACTGTTAAAACTATATATTATCTATATAAATCCCAATTCGCCCCCCCTCCCCCCCCCCCTCCGAAGAGATGCCTGGAAGAAACTGAATACATTTGAGTGCTTTGTGCCGCAGACACGATTTTATTTCCAGTCGGGTACTCTTGTAATGGTGGTCAGTCTGACCAATATTCTATTAATTGGATCTTGTCCAGATAAACTAAGGCTGTATAAGAAATCGGGTCTTGTCCAGATAAGCCCCGCCACTAATGCCAAACGCGCACGGACGAAAAGTTAAGCCCCGTCACTTTTTGCCAGCTACAATAGGGCTGGTAAGTAGGTCACCAACCAGTTCTATGGCTCATGTAGGTTTTATTTAGCCGTAGAACTTGTTGGTGACCTACTTACCAGCCCTATTTAATGCAAGCACGCAACATTGAAAATATAGATATTTAAATATGTATTTGGACGCACGCAATGAAAACCTTATATCTACCTCTACTGTTGGGTTAAAAAACTAAAAGAACAAGTTTATTATGGCGGGACTTATCTGATCAACACCCCTTTATTTATACCATTAATTCTGTTTTACCTATTCTAGTTAAATGAGTAGATTGAATTTGTTAGGAATCTAGCTAGACTAATTTAGCGTATTGTAAATTTATTTAACCTAGATATAGGATAATTTGTGACATTCTAGTAATTTTTTTAGATGTGAATTTTCTGTTAATTTGTTTTCCAATGGATCTAGACTATACCGTAGCATTACCAAATTGTTTGTGGGAATCTTTAAAAACACAGCGTGATTGATGTGGCCATTTATTTTATTATTTTATCTGGCAGCACTAGCTTCAATTGTTTCACGCTCCAACAACTGGCCAGATTTTTCTGAGTGCGAAAGCTGGTTGTATTTTAATCAATATTTAGATAATAGATTTCCATTAAAGCTGTTCCATTTGTAATTAGTCTGATATTAGCTGGTACATTAATGGAATAGAAACCCCATATTCACACAGGACCTAAGGTCCGATGCTCCATTACATAGTGAAGCTATCAGTTTCCAATAAAAAAAAATTTTAACGGTCCTTTCAGACCTAATGATTCAATGGGTAGTTTGATTTTATTTTTTTTAAAACTTCTATGAAGACATGGCGAGTCAACAATGTCCAGCTTCATTTACTTTACTTAATAGAAGTCGTGTACCTACCTTTCTGAGTTGGAACATATTCTGAGACAACCTGCAGAAAACTAAGATCAGAACAAGAGACCAGGGTTTGTTTACCTCTACCACAGTCTTATTTTCCCGCTCTTAAAGCAATGTTTAACAATTGAAAAAACAAAACTGATAATGTAAACAATTTAATCCAAGACTCAATAAAAATCAAATTTACAATGTATATAAAACAAGTTTTAAAATCCATCCTAAAGAAATGTTTAAACACTACACAACTTTTAAAGCATACCATCAAAGGAGTTAATTGACAACATTTTGACAACCTGTGTTGACTATAAGGTTAACACTTCAACTGGGAACACAATACTAAAACACTGACTTCATGTAGTATAGTCAAGTTTTTAAACTGCCAGGACTAAAATAATGCCCTAGACTGCATACTGCCATTTACATTATGCATGTTAAATTTGTAATGCATTTAAAAATTTACACCTCATAAAAATTGTTATTTAACAAGAACTTTGGTAAACATAACATTAATTGACCACAGCTTTCATACACATCACACAGATGTTAGTCCTTTCTTTACAGTAGTTATATACATCAATAGAACTTTTTACACTCTGGTAGTTTAATAAATAGATACATGAACAGAATTATGTTACAACTTTTGTTACATTACATCAACAAGTTACAATTAGTTTATATTGCACCCAGCAGTTTCATGTACAACAAAATATTTTTGTAATTAAAAAGCTAAAACTGTTCATAGCCAGTCCAAAGAAAAAAATATGTTTTGGCTTTACGCAACTGGCATATAAAAACCTGGTCCAGAGCAAAATCCATCAGTTCATTAGGTAAGTTAAAAAATGAGATGTTTAGGGGAATTTAAAGAACACATTAAAAATTGAATCAAGATATGTCATTGTTCATTAACATTGGATAATCACCTTTCTGTGTAATTTGCTTATCCTACAGTTAAAAAATTAACCAGCTGTCCAGAAATCATGCAGTTTTAAATACTTGCTTCCCTCTATTAGCAACAATGCAGCAACCACAACACAACATTCCATTTAAAGCTGAGGTTGCCTGCCTAAGAATCCCACAGGTAACAGTTGAGGTAGCAGCTAAGCACCCTGACAGCAATGCTTTAAAGATGACTTGTCTTAACCGTAGATTCCACTTTGTTGGCATAGTCATGGAACAGATCTCTGTAGATGACACAGAATTTTTTTTAAATAACAAAGATGGGAAAAAATGGACATACTATCACAGTACCACAAGTAAGCCTTAGGTACCCCTAGTTATGGCAGGTCACTGCATTAACCACAATCCAAATGTATACAGTTTAAATAGAAAATACCATTTAAATAGAAAATACCATTTAAATAGAAAATACCATTTAAATAGAAAAATACCATTTAAATAGAAAAATACCATTTAAATAGAAAAATACCATTTAAATAGAAAAATACCATCTAAATAGTATACACCATCTAAATAGTATACACCATCTAAATAGTATACACCATCTAAATAGTATACACCATCTAAATAGTATACACCATCTAAATAGTATACACCATCTAAATAGTATACACCATCTAAATAGTATACACCATCTAAATAGTATACACCATCTAAATAGTATACACCATCTAAATAGTATACACCATCTAAATAGTATACACCATCTAAATAGTATACACCATCTAAATAGTATACACCATCTAAATAGTATACACCATCTAAATAGTATACACCATCTAAATAGTATACACCATCTAAATAGAATACACCATCTAAATAGAATACACCATCTAAATAGAATACACCATCTAAATAGAAAACTAAGAATACACCATCTAAATAAAAAACTAAGAATACACCATATAAATAGAAAACTAAGAATACACCATATAAATAGAAAACTAAGAATACACCATATAAATAGAAAACTAAGAATACACCATATAAATAGAAAACTAAGAATACACCATCTAAATAAAAAACTAAGAATACACCATATAAATAGAAAACTAAGAATACACCATATAAATAGAAAACTAAGAATACACCATCTAAATAGAAACCCGTCAAAAAAAAAAAAAAGAATGCTCACTTAAGTAAACTTAACCTATAAATTCTTAAGCTAACCACTTACTTATCCATGTAGAAAAACATGTAGCCAGAATTTAAACTGTCTTTTTTTGCCATGCTCTCAGTGGTTTCCTTGGTGTTTCTGTCATCCATGTAGAACCATTTCTGCTTGCTCAGGTTGTAAGCAAAAGCTGTGTAATGACCTATAATAGGAATTTAATATTTATACATTTTATATTTAAATGTCTATGTATTTAACCCTTTGAGCCCGCCAGGCCGGTAAACCGGCTTCAACATTAGGCATACATGTCCGAAAAGCCGGTTTTCCGGCCCGATGATCTAGCGTCATATTCCTAGCGGCTGGTATACTGTCTAAATATAATTAGCGGAAGACTGACTAAAACTGCACATATGTCTTTTTAGTGCGGGATTATGATTCTAAAAATAGATTTAGGAAAAGTAAAAGTGTTTATATTTCGTAGCAATGCCGCCAAAACGAAAAGCTGGGCCACAGCAATCGCCTTCAGCACATAAAGTTGGCGCAAAAGATGAAGCAAAAGACCGAAATAACAAAAGAAGTAGAATGACTGCATCTCAGGCAATACAACTACTTATTGATTCTGATGAAGATAATATTCCTGGTCTATATTGTGATGATAGTGACGTTGAATTTGAGACTGAACACAGTGAGATTGAAATTGACAGTGACAATGAAACTGTTCTAGTACGTTCTGATGCACGCCATGCTGTAAAACTTCAGTCTCCTTGGCGTATTGATAATAATTATGTGTTTGTTTTATATACATTGTTCTGTTACATTGCAAAACAATAAGGAATTTCAGAATCTTGCTGCATTGTTTTTTATCGTGTGTCTGGATATCAAATGTGGTTTGATTATCTCAAACGGTTCAAAAGTTATAGGCTAAGTTAGAAGCAGATAAGTGAAAATTGGTTTGGCCCTGGGAGCTCAGGAAATGGGAGAAATTAGGCCAGGGAGGCCAGGGCTCAAAGGGTTAACAATTGAATTTGATGATCAGGTTTTAATTTCAAATAAAGTTAATCATGGATGGAGTTTGTTATTTATACATTTAAGTTTTAGTTTTAAACGCCTGCACATATTTAACAATTTACTTAAGGTTTTTAAATCGATCATACATGTAGGAGCTTCACATTAAAACATTTCATTTTAAAATGCCATGTATTGAACAATTTAATGATCAGTTATTCAATTGTATAAAAACACATACCAGCATACAGAGATTCTCCATGGTGATTCACAATACCAACAAGTCTATAGGAGAAGTCTGCTTTACCCATCTGAAATAGTATTTTTAGTGTTTTTTGTACTTGTAACAAAATAGTTTATGGCAGCTATAGCATTGTAAAATAGTAAGTTGAGTTGTCTTTTAGCAACCTGACGGTCCATGGATTCAAGTCAAGTAGAATTCACCTGTTTCAGCAACCTCTGCATATAAGGGGTTAGTGTGGTAAGTACTATGCTCAGCATGCCTGTACTTTAACATGAGTTGGGTGGACTCAGGGACGTTCAGATTAAAACCCAGGTTTCATCTCCAATTTTTTTTTAGGTCACGCCGGCCAAGTAATTGTAAACCAAATCAATTGTCACCAAAATGTATTAGTATTAGTACAAATATTTAATTTTGTTTTACCTCAATGTTGTCCAAACGTTTTTTCCTGGCCTGATCAGCTGGGTCATTCTCTTTTTCCTCTGTCAATGGACAAGTTATTGACTTAATATCAATGTACTAAATAAAATGTGCTCAAGTTTAAAATGCTTATTCCGTGAATCATACATTAAAACTGCTAAATCAAGACTGCTTTATCTCAAGATTCATTTTTGAATATACAAGACCAAAAGTAAGTAATTATAAAGAATTATTTAAGGATTAAAACCACACTAGCTAAAAGTATAGAAAAAATGAATACAGGAAAGGAACATACCAGCACTAGAAAAGCTGTTTGCAGAACGTTTGGTTTTTATTTTGATGTTGGTTTTGTCCAGCTTGGTTTTATCAGACATCTTGTCCAGTACCAAATTCTCTGGCTTGACCGATGGCGCTCCGGCTCCTGCCTCATCTTCATGTGGCTCAGGCTGGGATAGGTTGTTCTGCAGCACTGGGCTGGGGTCAGGGAAACCCGTGTCCGAGGGAGGGTGGAGCAGGAGGCTGGAGTCCAGTTTTTGCATGGAGGGGATTTTGGCGGCCGGCTGGAGGAAGGTGGGGATGCTGGAGGGGTGTGGGGTGCTTGAGGTGTGAGGGGTGCTGGTGTTGTGCTTGACGGATGGGGTAAAAGGTGAGACTTGAACACTACGTGAGCCTGAAGCAGGTGTTGGGGTGTAGAAACAATCCTCCCTGTGGTCAAAGTAGGAGCTGTCGTCAAGGTTCACTTCTAGGGAGGAGTTGCCAGATAAATCCACATCACTGTAGCCAGGTAGACAATCCGCACCTGCAAATCCAGGAGTCTGGGCTTTCTCCTCTCCAGGGAACACCAACTTTTTGGAAGCAGAGGCAGACCTAGAATGGGCTTTAGTGCCACGTTTCCTAGGCGACGCAGATGGGCTACGGAGTCTGGAATAGTCTCTGGTTTTTGTGAGGTTATTTGGTTTAGACGGAGAGAACAAGTAGGAATCTTTCTTTGGGCTGGGGAGAGGCGAGGCAGGGACCACGTGGTCATCTGGGCTTTTTTTCTCCACGACTGGCGCAGCTGCAGGTTTGGTGTCTGCTGTGGAAGCAGGTGAGACAGATTTTTTCACAGGAACGACATTCTCCGGCGATGTATTGCACCTGTCTGCTAGAACTTTAGACGCCGGCTGAACCTTGCTCACCTCCGGCGACTTGTGTTGTGCTTTATCTGGCTCTGGAATACACAGTCCCTGGTCCAGAGGCTGACCATCAAAGTCCGCCTGGTCAAGCAGGTCACAACACGGGCAGTCATTACAGAACATGTGACCACAAGTATTGCACAGCCCGTCTATCATGTCTTTAGCCTCAGTGTTACGCAAGGGTGGGGTTTTCTTTTCCTCATCTTTCCCCCCTGAACACATGCCATCAGGCTCGTCCCCGTCACTCAAATCCTCTTCACAGATTAACAGCTTTGACTCTTCTGGTGGCTTCTTGTCTGGATTCGCACCTACACCCTTGCCTGGAATACTGTTAGTAGAATTTGAACGTGATCTAGCGCCCCCATCATAGGCGGCTCCTTCAGCTGAAATAACATCCGGAAGGTTTTTTTGTTCTGAACGAGGTTCAGAATCCCCGACCTCCATAGGACTGCAGGCTCCAACTTTAGCACTCTTTTCTCTCATGTACTCAATCCTGCTCAGAGCCTGTGCATAGACCAGCATCTCGTCCTCCGTCATGGCGCTGGGGTCCACCTTCTCAAGCTCCTCTTCTGTGTAGCAGCTGACGTCCTTCCCGAATATTGTGTTGGATGAGACGCAAGACTGAAAATACTGATGCTCCGTTTGGGAAGTCCCGGCTCTTGCATGCTGAGGGGTCAAGGCCAGGGCTAAAGCATCTGCAGCGTCACTGGCCCTGGTGTCTATCTGTAGGCCGGGCTCGTCCGGCCAAGCTGACTCCTCGCCGTCCTTCTGCGACGACCTTTCCGTCTCGTTATCGAATGTTTTTCTTTTCTTTGACCTCAGAGCTGTTTGAGCTTGAGCTCCCTCACTCTCAGGCATACACTGGACGTCCTGCTTGAAGATCTCATCATCACTCAGGGCAGCACTCTGACCCAGCCTCAGATCATCCTGGGCATCCGTATGTTCTGAATCTTTCCACCTGACTGATTTATCCTTAGCCTCTCCAGCTTCCTCTGTGCTTGCAGCCTGATTTTTCCTGTGTTTTTTTGGTGTGTCTGGCTTGGCAATGCCCAGTTTTTTAGCAGCCAAATACAAGCCTAAATCTTCTATCAAATGGTTCACTTTTTGGTCTTCCTTCTTGTATGAGCTGTAACGTTTTACCAGTATCTCCTTACGAATTAACTCACATTCTTCATCATCCATGTAGGCATCTGCTAAAATAAATACATTTTTAATTGGTAATTGTGATTTTGACGCAACATTAATTTTTAATTAAAAAAAAATTAAAAATAAACTGGCACAAACCATCATAGTCTTCTGTAGATTGTAATGCCCTATTAATTAGAGTGTGACAAATGGCAATCTGGTTCTCAGGGGAATACCCATTTTGGCTTTGAGGGGAGGCAGCCTCTCCTTGTAGAGCTTGAGCCCCTAGCTTCATCTGTTCAACAAATATGCTGACCTCTGTAATGACCACCTGTGAAAAAGATGTGCAATTTATAAAAATGTCTAATGTTACAATACGGCTGACTTACATTAAAACAATGCTAAATTTGGTACTGAATTAAATATGAATTAGAGACAACGAAATTAAAATATGGCGCTTCTACACAATTAGTTGGTAATTAAAGTATAAAAAGAATTTAAAAGAATAACTTTCTGAACAAGTGTTAACAACATATCTGACCTGAGTTTGTGCATACAAATCTGACATGTCCTCCACAACTTCTTGCATGTAGTTCTGGACTTCCCAAATCTTGGACAGTAGAGCTTTGACCAATCGCTTTACATCACTGGCTATGGATTCTTCTAGACCTGGAGACAAGGGATCACAACATTAGAAATCCATAATCAATATGGGTTCTATCATAGGCTTATTTGTAATACCATGAAAATTAGTTATTGATTTTCATGTACTTGATTACTCTACGTACAGCTACAATAAGAAACATGCTGAATACAATAATAAATCTGGAGTCTAAGATGTTAGACCTACCTTCAGGTAGAGCCACATGATTGTTGCAAGGTTTAGAGCCAAGGATGCTAGACCTACCTTCAGGTAGAACCACTTGATTGTTGCCGGCTGCCTCAGCTCCTGATGGTTCATCTTTCATCTCTTCCTGTTTTTCTGGCAGGTCAAAGTCATATGGCACCGTGTCATCCAGTGTGTGGTTTTTGTCCATTGCCTCAGCGATGTCCATCTTGTTGTCAAGGGCTGGGTCACTGCACATTCTAAAACCAAAATTGTATCATTAGGTAGGCTACATTGTACAACCAAAGTGTAAAGATTAAAGTAAACCATTTAAATGTTAGGTTGGCCTACAACAAATAATTTCTTAAAGTAGGTCTAGAACAAAATAAAATTAAACTGCATTCTTTAACCAATTTAATGTCATTAGGTTAGTCTAGTGCATTTTTAAATTAACTTTAAGCTGAAATTAGTTAATGACATTTTTAAACCAATTCAATGTGATGTTTACGAACAAGATTATATTCGAATTTCAAGACTAATGTCTAACGCACATTTAATAATATACTACATATTTAGGTTTTAAAGAGCAAGTGTTGATCTTGGGGCATGCTGAAACTCTGAACACTTTAAACAAATTATCATGCAAGTATATATTATTTATCATGCAAATATAACTATCAAAATTATGAATATAAAGTATAGTATCAATAATTGTGATATGCTAATTAAAAATTAATTTTCAAGGTGTATTATCTATAACTATAAGTATCAACATTATTGAGAAAAAAGATTAAATCAATATTGAACAAAAAGATTAGTTCAATTCAATAAATAAAACTATTGGTATGTAAAGAATGAACCAAGAAAAAGTAAAACGTTAGCTGGTAGGTGTAACAAATGAAACCTGTGACTGAATGGCTTACATATTATTCAACAGTTGCATGTTATTAGTTCGCACTGCCGTGTCATGTTGCTGGTCAATGGATCCAGAGAATGGGCTCAAGGCCAGCAAATCCTGGAATTCTGATATATTTGGCGTGCTGGAGTGGACATTGAGGTAGTTGATGTCCTCACTGATGATGGTCAGCGGCTCCATCAGATCTGACCGGTCTAGCAGGGCTTTGTTGTAAAAGTCATTGTTTGGGTTGATGATGCCGGAGAAGCTGTTGAGGTTGTTCATCCTCCGGATTTCTTCCAGCTCATCGTCCATCTGCTGGATCTTGTTCCATGTTGCCTTCTGCATTTTAGCCAGCTCCAGCACCTCTGGGTGGCAACGGTCATCAAAAACAAATGTCTCTCCCGGGAATGCCACCCCATAAGGGTCTTTTGGGTTGACAAGTTTGGGAATATCTTCCAGGTCTAACTCTGTGCTTGTCTCTGGTGACCTCATGTAAGCCCGGCGCCTGTTTTTCCCAGGTTTGAGGTACCTGGCTGTTTTAGACCTAGCCCCAGACGTCGACTTCGATGCAGCCGGAGTTTTTGGTCTAGCGCCAGACATAGGCTTGGATACGGCCACAGTTTTTGGCCTGGCGCCGGACATAGGCCTGGACACAGACAGGTGTACAGGTACATCTGGACTCTCCACATTCAAAGGGAGGTCATCCTCGTTTTTCAACACAGTGACAGCCTCACACTGGTTGAAGGCACTCACCCTTGCCACCTTTTTCTTCTGAGGGTTGTTGCTCACTATGGGGGAGCTGTCCTCTTCGGCTGGTTCACTGGTATTTAGAGTGTTCTCTCTGTACCAGCCAAGTTAAACATTCATTTAATACAAGGATGTCTACATTATTACAGAATCATAAGACGCAAAGTATTGATACACCTGGTTCACTGGTATTTAGAGTGTTCTCTCTGTACCAGCCAAGTTAAACATTCATTTAATACAAGGATGTCTACACTATTACAAACTCATAACACGCAAAGTATTGACACAGCAATTTTGTATACACTACCTAGATAACCTGTACAATTAACTATTACATTAGCATTCATCTATGTATACACGCAGCTGTTTTAAAAAGGTGTAGAAGGGATGGAAGCAGATGTTCCTGGAAAACAGCAACATAAACAGAAAGTGATATTTCTGTACAGCTGATTGGCAGAAGAGTTTATATGCCTAACTTGATGCATGGAAGGCAAGGTGATTTATTGCCATTTGGATTGGTAGGTTCTGATCCCATTGAGTTTAAAACTGCCCTGTCTCTACTTGAACTATATTCTGTACCTTTGTCTACCCTTGGCGTTGAAATATCACTTTCTGTTTATATTGCTATTTTTAAAAAGGTGCTTAACAGTAATGCCAATTCTATAAAACAAAACAACCAAAGATGGAATGAGAATAGTCAAAAACATCCTAATATAGTAACACTGAGAAAAAGCCTGCTATAAATTAACAGGGACTTCACACAAAGTAACCTTGGGGTCAACCAACACAAGGTCACTGACCAAAATATAAAACTAAAACACTAAAGCCAAATAGAAGTTTGTAAACAAAACAATTACCTGTCTAGCATAAACAAGGGCTCCATGTGGGGCGGGGCTTTAACATCAGCAGCACAGTACTCAGCTATACTCATGTAGCGAGGGATGGAAACCCTGTCCGTCTTTTTCTTGGTTTCTGTTATATCAGTCTGGTATCTCAGCAAATTTAAGATAAATATTCTGTGGGGAATGAAGTAAACCACTTTACTTATTCAGTGACTTCAAGCAAGTTAACTTTTTAGCGCAATTTCCATTCTGGAGAATTGCGTTTATTAACTCGTCTTTTCTGGGAATGGATGGATGGATGAATGGATGGATGGATGTGTGTCCGCAGCTTTAAGTCGTATCTCCTCCTCAACGAAGCAATATCGAGGACTAGTTCCAAAAGCAATTATGTTAAGCAAGTTACGAGGATGAACATAGGCCATAAAAATTCCGGGTTTCTTTCATGGATTTGCCGGAAAAGCCAAAAAACCTCGAAAAAATGCAGTTTTTGGCCCATATCTCGGCAACCAGACCACTTAGCGACTTGAAACATGTACCAATCGATTCCTGCCATAATTTAGAACAGGGGTCTCCAAACTTTTCAGTCCGAGGGCCGCATTAACTATCAAATTTCAGTTCGGGGGCCAGTTTCTCCCAGGCATGTCTTTGATTTTTCTGGGCAAGGTTCCTCAGCCATCAGCAACAAACGTTTTTTCCGTGGACAAAAAGATCTCCGCGGGCCGGATGAGAGGACATCGCGGGCTGCATCCGGCCCGCGGGCCGTAGTTTGGAGACCCCTGATTTAGAACAATATTGCCGAAGAAAGTTTTCAAAAATATCCTTTCGTTTGGTCACAATTTTTTTTTGAATTAATTAAAATTTGGACCGAATTAGTAGGCATTTTATGCAACCACACCACACGCGTCATCACGTTCAATAGCTGCGCCATCACGTGCAATGGCTGCGACGTCACGTTCGGTAGCTGGGCGCGCAATGGTTTTTAGTCATGGTACTCTATTGTAAATAAAACATGTAAAATACTTAAAAAAAAATTAATAAAAAACGTTTTAATAACTAACCAATGGTTTTACTAACCCTGCTCTTGATTTACGCTACGACAGAGCTATTTTTAGATAACACAAGAAATTTCACTAAAATTGTCACTAGACTTTTTTTAATTACTTGTTTACAATGGTGTATATAATTTCAATGCATATTCTAGTAGTGGAATTAGAGAAAATATGAAGATACCTTGGTCTTTTGACAATTTTTCTGGTCATGGTGGCTTTCTCATCTTTTCCACATTTTTCACACTTCATGTCAACCTCTGACGACTCAAAATACCTGTCTATACAATCCTGGAGGCTATCGTCCCTGCAAATTAGAACAAGATTTTGATGACCTTAACACACCAACAATGACAACATACTTTCCTCACTACTATACTAGGGATTATAGTAAATTCTGTCACATTTATATTACGCATGGCTATACTATACCACCTTCTAAACATGCTTATAAACTATTGTACTATGAAGAACAAATATTTGAAAGAAAATACAACTTTTCTTAAATACACTATCCATGTAAAAATGCAGATTTCTTACTTGTCTGAATCTAGTGCAAGCATTAGAGTAGTCTCGCGTTCCTCCTGATGAGAAGTTGTTTCTGTTTTACACCTACAAAATATTACCCAAATAGTTTATTAGCATAAAAAAAAGGATAATTGTCTACATTTGTTACCTAATAAATCATGTTATTTAAAAAAAAATCCTGATAATCTTTAATTATTTGATTGATACTGTATTTTATTGATATTAAACAAAGGGACTTACTCATGGAAGAAGAAAGAAACTTTGTAACACCACATGAAGTTGGCTTGTATAGGTGAAACAGTGGTTGAAATGACAACGCCCACCCCTACTGTGACACCCTCATACTTCCTCAGTATAGCCTTCATTTCCTCGTCTGTGCGATCCAATAGTTCAGCCAGTAGCTCATGTGCATCCTACACAAGCAAAAAAATACACCATTAGTAAAAGCATGTAGTTCAGTACCCTTGCAAACCTGGTGGTCAATGGTGCAGGTGAAGTAGAGTTGACCTGTTTCCATAACCTCTGAATTTGAATGGTTTTTTGTGTTCAGCACTATGCCCAGCCACCTGTACATTCCCTAACACGAGTCAGGTACCCACCAGAGCTTGGTGGACTTGAGGGCATTGTACTAAGCCTAACCCCGGATTCGAACTCTAGATTGTTGGGTTATCAGTCGTATGCTCTACCATTCGACCACTCTCACTGAAAATTTAAGTTAAAAAAAAAAAAAACCTTAGGTAAAACCATTAACAGGTTAAACCAGGAAGATCAAATGGTTTTCTATAACACACCTGCTGAGTATTGAGAGCAAACTTTCCATTGATATCAATTCTAAGGCGCTGAAGAATCTGCCTTACTCTTTCTGGGCACCCGTCTAGCTTGCGAACATCTTTCATCAACAGGTAAAGTAGCCTGTCAAATATATAGTCCAATATACAGCAAGAACTTCAGCCACACATAGCAAAATCACATGTCTTATAACCAGTTGTACAATACACATGAAATATAAATCCTAGCTATTCCACACTTGTCAAATCATGTCTTATTATAACTAGTTGTACAATACATTAAAATGTAAATTCTTAACTATTACCACATTTAAGTAATTTATATTACCTAGTAATAGAATTAGGCTTAAGTTCAGCCCCAAATTCTGCTATGACAGACTGGAAGTCTATAGACAATGGTTCTAGTGATGACAAGCATTGTAGAGGTGAGTTCATGAAGCAGGTGTTTCCCAGATTGTCAAACCTGCCAGAAACAAGGACACTAAGGTAAAACACTGGCATTCAACCATAGCAAATAGACAATACATTACAGTAAAGCTGTGATTCTATTATTAAACATCAGTATAAAACTATACAGAGTTTTGTATGAATAAAAAGATATTCTGGGATGATTTTAGATACCCAATTCAAATAATAGTCATCAATGAAATAGGTATGTTAGGTTGTTAGTAGTAGTAGTAGTATGGTAATCTTGACTAATTTTATTGTTATAAATTAGAGTTAAGCATATGGTAGTACTAGGGTTGGAGTTAGGAATAGGGTTAGGGTTAGCATCGACATTAGCAAGCCATGTGTGTATTTGAGTTAACTACCAGTAACCTAACACCCCTTTTTTTAAAAGGGGATTCTATTATGGACACAGGTATAAAAATCCCCACCCCCGTCTATCATTGCAATATTAAGTTTAAATTTGTCATGTACCAATTCAATTATATTAACCAGGGTATGTTTCATACAAAGTGTCCAAAGATGAAACAATGGAATCTTAATGTGTTAAGTAACCTGAAGTAAATTAATACAAATATTCTTAATCAGAGCCCTTACCCTAGTTTCTGACCCTAACAATTGGTATACAGTACTAAATTATTTTCAGAACTGCTTGTATAGCACTGATAGCACCAATACTCTAACCATACCCCTTTAACCTAACATGCATAGCTATTAATAGCCATACACTGACATGTTGGAAACTGTTAAGTAATACAAAGTAAACCAAACAGAAAAATTAACTCACCCAACTGTACGTGAAGCATTTTCCCCCTCAGCGTAATGCTTAGAATTTTCTTCACTGCTTTGCCTATTATTGTTCACTGGAACTAAGGAAGAAGATGATTCCAGAACATTCTCCTGGTCAGGGTCCATCTCAGAGGAGAGCCTGGCTCGTTTATTCCGGGGTGTTCTGTCAACACTACTGTTCTGGCTGCCTTTGCTGATAGCCCTGCTGGGCAGAAGGGCAAACAGTAAGAATTTTAAAAAGGACACAAGTCGCAGTAAAAGTAAAACTCCAATCATTTAAAAGACTGATAAAAATTTGTGGAGTAAAAATTTGTTGTATTCACAAATAAACTGTCTAGGTAAAAACTGAAGTCTTGAGTGTGGGGGGATGAGTATATTCAGGTAATCAGGTAGGTCAAGGTTATTGGTTACAGTGAAAAGTACTCAGTGTGTTTGTTGTGGGAAAAAATGTCAATTCAGTGAAGCATGTAAACTGTTGATTAAAAAAAAGTAAACAGAGTTAAGTCTATAGGTGTGTGCAGTGAACTGTGTCAAGGTAAACAATGATAGAGTGTATACTCAGTTATAAACAATAGTTGTAATGGTGAATGTGTAGTAGTAACAACATACACACACTCACACTTTAGAGCACTTGATATGAAGTGCTTTTTATAACAATTTAAGCACTTTAAAAATGTAACAGTATAAACATAACAATTTAACATTTTTCACTAAAACATTAAACAACATGATAGGGTTTAAATATGAAATATTTACCTATTAGAGTTTTCATAAGCAGAAGAGTTCTGGCTCCCATAAAACTGTTTGGCCCCTAACCCATTGTTGACTGGAATGTTGTGTGATGCATTTTGTGACCTTCAGACAACATAAAGGCTGATATTTCTTGATAAAGTTAACACACATAGCAGTATAACGACACTCTAACATCCACATTTGTATGGTGTTTGTCTAATTAAAACTCACATCCATTGTAAGAGGTTTATAAGGGGGAAAAAAACTCAAAATTAGAAAAGAAAAATAACTTACCATCTAGAATAATCTTTCACTCTGTAAAAATGAATACACAGATTAAATGGTGTTTAAAAATTTTTGATGCAAAAGATATGATATTGTTAAATGATGCATAGCATATGATATTATTATGACAGACGTGGTAGTTTTTTGCCCCCCCCCCCCACCCCCCCCCACTTAACCTGAGTGTACGAGGTGCTAACCATAGCAGAGGCGTAGTGACCCTTCCTGGCGCCCGGGGACAAACTTTCAATTTGGCGCCCCCCCCCCCCCCCTCGGGAACAACCTTTTAATTTTCAATTTTCAACCCCCCACCCCTCAAACTTTCAATTTGCACCCCCCGCCCCATATATTTTTTATATTTATAATGCAAAACTGCTGTTAAAATGCTATTTTAATTTGTTTTTCTGACCCATTTTGGTGCCCCCTAAGGTCTGCGCCTGGGGACATATGTACCCCCCCCCCCCCCCCCCCGCCATGCCTCTGAACCATAGCTAGGTACACTCTCAGCATAGGAGGAAATAAATTCACTTTAACACAATAACTTTCCTACTAGATTTTTAAAATTAAATCAACTATGTTTTTTAACAAGTCTTTAACCTTTAATAAAATTTATAAAATACACATGTGCAACTATTTTGATAATAATTAAAATTAGATTTTAACTTTAAGGGTAAAGCCTGGTAGATCAAATAATCTGATTTTCAAATAAAACCAAAAGTTGAATAAAATAGTTATGCTTTTCATGTTTTTGTATTTTAAAATGCATAGTCAGTTTTTGATTAATCAAAAAATAAAACAAACCTCAAAACTGACATTGCTCTAGCTATGTTTACCATCATAATCTCATTAATTAAACTTACTGCTAGCTTATTCTATAGAGGAAGGGAGGGGGGGGGGGGGGGGGGGGGGGGGGGGAACTTTCAAATGTTATGCAACTACAGCTAAAAGCTGTATAGAACATTAAAGTTTGACAATTACTTTCAAGTTGAGCAATTTTAGATTATACATAAAACTTGACTGTTATGCTAGTCAAAAGTCTAATAACAATCTATTAAAAGTGCAATGGTTAAGGAGAGATAGTACAAATCAAGAATGCCATGTCAAATCAACCAATAGCAACACTCCCTTTGAGTGCATGTATTACATCCTTAATGACTGTCCTCAACTTGACAAAGTGTTTAGTTAACAAGAGAAAGACAACTCCAGCTTGCACTCAGGACAAAGCCCAATATAATGAATGCAACACTCTGGTCCATCAACTCAACAACCCTCATCCCCAAATTGTGAGTATTGTTTATGTCATGGAAATAGTGTGTGTGCATTGATTTTAAAAAGTAAGTATTATAAAGCTTTCTAGGCAATAAAAAAAAAAGCTTGAAAATAAAAATAGAAGAATTCTAACCAGCTATCATAAACTGATACACTAACAGTAACAGAAGTATTTCAATCACTACAGACTCAAAGCCTAGAAGTGATTTGTATTAGAATACTATTGTTTGATTTGAAAAGTCTGAAACTGATGTTACATAGCTTAAATAGTATGTAAAATTTAACCATCTTTTAAAAGTCAAAACAGAAAAAAAAGTTTAACAAATTAAAAACAATAAAGTATTAGGTAATTAGATAAATCAGAAAAAACTTTCGTACCCTGTAAAGCGGTTAGTGAGCAGAGCATCATCAGTCAGCTCTGAGTCCTCGTGTTTAAGCCTGTTCACACTCTTTGGTTTCTCTGGAGGAAGAAGGTCTAACTTGCGCTTGGAGGCATTGTTAGGGGTGTGTGGCAAGTGGTTGCTGGGAGGTGTTTTCTTGGACAGCCATGCCTCTGGTTGAACAGGTGAACTGTTGGGTAGATGGGTTATAAATACAACATGGGCAACGGTTACAAGAGCACTATGCAGTTCTATGAACTAGACATTAAATGACATTGTGAATAATCTGAAGCTAAGAGTTTATGCAGTTAAGAAAAAGGATGCTAATTTATTTTTTTACACATACACCATTCTTCTTCTTCTTTGTTCTTAATTTTAGCATTGGAAGGAAGGTATCCCCTCCAACAGAATTAATTAAGTATATGTGTCAGCTGGTTATGCGCCATTGAGGCCATTGACTCCGATTTCAGCCTGCTTTTCTTTTTGAATTTGCCTCCATTGCCTTTGTCCAACCAAGGACAAACTACAAGGCAGCACTTGTTTAATTTTGGAGTTGTCTCTTTTAGAAGAGTGGCAGTCCCCAGCTAACGAGCCTCATCTGCCCGAGGGTTCGAACTCTAGACTTTTCAGATTAGTAACCATGAGCTTTACTAACACAACCATGCTGACTCCCTACATACATCGAGATGTTTAGATTCTTATCAAGATTTAGTATTGAATTCAAGAGTTGATTCTTTTTTTCTAAGTTGGGATGGCTGTTAGGGTGAGAATTGGGGTAGCAATGCTAGCAAATAATGAGTTATTAGCTGGAGTTTCAATAAGTTTTGAATCATGCTGGTGTATACAGATACTACAAATTCTTTCAGAAACTATTTCTCATGACTCCAAATCTATATATATAATTCTCTTCTGGGAGACGTTAGAAAACAAGCTGCAAGCGCGCCTTACAGTCTTACAGTCTCCTCTCTTCCTCTCTATCGCTACCACCCCCCCCACATGGTCTGGTGTGGTGAGCTGTGGTTCACGCTAAATGTTTTCAAAACAATCATAGAGCCGGGTTTGGTGACGGCTATTAGGGGCAGATAATTTAGTTTGAAACGATTTTAAACTTAGAGGAGGTAACTAAGAGCAGGCTACTTTCACGGGGGGGGGGGGGGTTAGTGTTTTAAAGCAAATATTTTCAGTGGCAGCATTGGTACTGTCGAATTCACAAATTATGAATTACTGAAAAGTAGAAAAAACAACAACTAAATAGCGGCGTATGATACACCGCGGGTCGGCCCGTAACCAGATAATCCTACTTCATACAACCACCACACATATAATAATTTGAAAGTTTAAAATAACAAAGATTACATTTAAAATAAAATTCTGTACACTCACATTTCACCACTTGACAAATGAGGGGAGGAATCACTGGATAAGCTCCCATTCATGTAAGGGCTGACATTCTCAGACCCTTTTCTAACAGCAATGTTAGATGTAACACAGACCTCAGCTTTGTTGGATTTAGGAGTATTGGGACCTAGAACAGAAACAAACAGTAATTATACAGCTGCTACATCACATGGTAGCATTAGGGACTCCACTGTGGGATATCAAAAGCAGTGTTATAAAAATAAAAACAGTCAAAAAATTACAAATTTTTGTGCCAAGTCAAATTATTTTATGCAACAGTTGGTAGATGTAAAGAAAAATAAGTTTGTTGCCAAATTAGTAGTAAAAATATATAAATACCAGAAATCCTTGTGTAAAATTAAAGTATTTGCTCATTATAACTTGCTAGAAATTCCTAGCTTGAAAGATATCTTAAGTCTAACAAAATTAAATCATTTTTCCTTGATTATGTGATTCTCACATTATCATACCTTTTTATATTAGAGCCAATGAACATTCATGGCAAGGCAGCTGTAAAATTAATTGCTGTATTTTGAAACAGCCATGCTCAATATTTTTTCTAGTTTCAGCATAGACATTTGATTCTTTTATAGCTGTTAAAAATTATGCAGTCATTCATTTTTTGTATGAATGATTATTTCTGTAGTTATCATTGTAGACCATTAACTTGTATGAGAAGTTGTGAAATAAAAAAATAATAATTTGGCAGTAAAAAAAAGTAGATCATAAAAGTTTCATTTGTGCATTACAAGCCTATATGTAGACAAGAGAGCTCAAAGAAATGTACCACTCACTAGTATTCTTTAATTCTGTGACAAGTTTCTTAGCCACATTGAGATCACTGTTGGCCAACTTGATATGAATGCCATCTCCCTTCTTATTCTCAATGATCAGTCTCCCACATTTTACTGACAAACTAACAGACTTGCCAATCTAAGGGAAAAAACAATGATATTCCATTCCAATTATCAACAATGTAATTATTAATTTATTTTTAAAAACTTTAAAATTTTAAATATAGGTTACCAATAAATGGATATGCTTGATGATAATGTAACGGTTAGCTGGTGATATTTCATTCCAATTATCAACAATGTAATTATTAGTTTATTTTTAAAAACTTTAAATATAGGTTGCCAGAGAAGTGGACATGTTTGATGGTAATATAATGATTAGCTGGTGATATTACACAAAGAATTGGAAATGGTATATTAGTTAAAATAAGCTAGACCTGACTTTGTTGGTCCTTTAACACACAAGTCCAATACAGTTCTGTACCATCAGTAACAAATTAACTAAGAAGCAGGCTGCAGCCAAACAAAGTTTTCTAAAAGGTTCTTACAATTTAACAATAGTTATGCATTACTTTTCATAAAATGTTTTTTTAGAGGTAACCTTTAGAGTATAAAGGTTCATGGGACAGATACAGTAAAGTTCACCTACTTTTATTAACAATGCCTATGAGAGGATAGTGTGGTCAGCACTATGCTGAGCCGCTTTTACTTTCCTAAAATGGTACCATTCAGAGCTGAGTGGACTCACTGACGTTCTACAGACTCAAGCCCATGATCAGATTTTGAGACTTCAGTGTTAGCAGTAGTGAGTCTACCATCCTACCATGCCGTCCCATTAAAATAGTTTTGGGGGCCCTTATGATTTTCAGCCAAATCAAGCTTTATCTTTGACTCATTATAATTTTTAATAAGACAAAGTAAATAACTCCATAGAGAATACTATTACAATTAGATATAAATCAATGAATATAAATTACCCTGATTTGTTGGCAAACATTATTTGGGTTGACTTTGAAATACATCTTCACCACCCATTCATTGCTCGCAACATCAAAGTCAAAGTCAACAAATCCTGACTTCCAGGTCATATGCTTCTCCATCCCAGCCGTCTTGACTTGACCTGTGAACTTTACCCTGTGCTCCCACTGCATTTTCTCGGTTTTGATTTTAAAACCTTCAGACTAACTCACAATCAGCTTCTTGTACTAGAAATATTGCAAGTGTCAAGTAACATGGTGAGTCTTGGAGAAGATCTGAAAGAAGATTTATAAAAACCTATCTTAGTTAAATCAACTCACTATAACTTCACAATATACAGTTTAAGAGAGGCAAATAACAGATTTCTTATTGCTAAGTCTCAAGCAGGGACCCTAAGTTTGAAAGATGTCAAAATTCACTCAATTATTAGCACAAACAAATATCAACACAACGAATTGTGTGCATGAAATCATTTTAACCTAGCTTGTTCAAAAAACTAATAATTTTTTAATCCCTTAAGTCTATCATCAATCAACACTAGAGGCAATGATTACTGTCCTCTATAGTCTTTCTATCTATCAACCATTATGTCATTCTACTAATGTAGTGTCATACTCACACACTGCACATTATAATTCTATCAAGCAAACAAAACAGTAGCAAATACTATTTAACCATATCATCTATCATTCATACGTACATGGTACCCAGGTACTAGCTCAAATTTCTAAATCGTCCAAAATTGTCTGTATTTATCTCTTCTTAATCTAGACATATATAAATCTAGATCTATGCCTATACAATAATTATACCTAAAGATCTGACTCTATTTACAAATTTCACAATTAAGAAGAAATGTAGTACATAGGCCTATTTTAGTATTTATTTAATACTCTAGTCAGATCAAAACGATTATTACTATGTGTGGTGGTTTTTTTTTTGTATTAGCCCATGAGGCCTATTGGTTTTTAAATATCATGCTTTAGGCCTAATTTAGATTCTAAAATTTAAAAATCACAACAATCCCACCACTGTGAAGTATAGAGTCTACAGTAACCTTGAATAAATTATTATCTACGGCCAACTTTTTAAATTTAACTTTATTTAATGTGAGTGTCTAACAACAAATAGCCCTCAGAAGGCTATTCGTAGATTGATATATTTAGCCAACCAATGAAGTTTATTTTAAAATTTATTGTCCTACTCCTGTTTGCATAATTATTTTTGTTTTATCTTGGTGGTCGAAGGGGTTACACATCGGCTCGTTGTATTCGCAGCGTGGGTTCTATTCATTTTGGCTCGGAGTTTTATTTTGCTTTTTTTTTTTATTTTTGCTTTAAGTTTAGGGGTTAGGAATTAAGGTGAAGTTTGGACTTAGGCATTAGGGTAGGTTTAGACAGTTTTGGCATATTCCTGTTAGGCGTTAGGGTTGGTTTAGGCTTACGCATTAGGATTAAGTTTAGAATTAGGCAATAAGGTTAGGCATTAAGGATGGGGATTAGGGTAGGGCTAGAGTTAGGTTTAAGCATTAGGGTTAGGGATAAGGTTAGATTAAAAAAAAAAAACAGTACTACATTGCATGAATAGGGGAATTTAAGAATCACAGAAAAATGCCTTGTGCTGATTGGTCAGAGTACGAATAGCCTTCCTAGGGCTATTTGTTGTGAAATATGAATGGCAGCAGCCTTATTTAATAGTGGTAACAGTAACAACAGTAGGCACAGGAGGCATTTTTCACATTCTTGACATTGGCAGTTAAAAAAAAACTTAGGCTAATATCAGGTAGGGCCTAGGCCTATACTATTTTAATTTATTACCTATATTAGTAGGCCTAGATCTAGTTGTTTATTAGGCTAGATTCTAGTCTAGTAACTTATTATCAGGTATGGCCTATAGGCCTAACATTTTAATTTATTACCAATAATAGTAGGCCTAGATCTACTTATTTATTAGGCTAGATTCTAGTCTAGTAACTAACTTGTTAAGTTCTTACAACTGTGTAACTGTACTTGCTCTCAAAGTCTTCAATTATTATTTAATCTAGCTAGTACTAGTAGTAGCTAGATCTAGATCTACTACTACTAGATTTAGAACTAGTTCTAGATCTAGATTGATTCTACTTCTAAATCTAGAATATCTCTACAATACTCTACCTCAACAGTAGGCCTAATATTAATAATAATTTATAGTAGGGGCCTAATAAATCCCTAGTCCTATTAATTATTAAGCCCTAATTAGGCCCCTTAAATAAAACTATTCAATTATCGGATTATTTTAGATACCGATATATCCTACAATACTCTCCCAAAAAAGGGGTGTTCAGTTAGTAGTATTGTAATCACGGCTGATTTTTTATGGTTAGAAATTACTAATTACTTAGGGTTAGTGTTAGGTAGGACCAAGGTTTAGGTTGTTTAGGACAGGTTTAGGCTAGCTAGGGATAGCATTGACATTAGCACGCTATGTGTGTATTTTGTTAACTACCAGTAACCTTACACTGCCTTACACCCAATTTTTAAGAAGATTCTATGAATAATTATAACAATTTTAATTGGACACTGGTATAAAATTCCCCACCCCCTCAATTACTATAACTAGTAATTAGTATTAGGATACAATCAATTTTAATCAATCATTTCTCATTCAGGCTAAATAAATAGGGCCTAGGCTAAATAAAATAAAGGCCGATGCTAGCCGGAATAAGATATGCATGCGCAATGGAGAGAAACTACGACTTGCCTTCGCTGCGATGTTTTCGATGGTACTGCGCATGCGTGTGTTTACAACCGCAGAACCCTAACACCAACCCTAATCCTATCCCAAACCCTAACTCTAGCCCTAATCCTATCCCTAACCCTACCCCTCATTCTAGCCCTAACCCTAGCCACAGGTCACTGCGCATGCGCAGAGCTATCTTTTGCCGACTAAGTGGACTGGAGACGTTGGGGAGAAAAATCTTCTTCCAAGTAGTCACTTCGTAAAATAAATATTAATTTTTATTAGGCCCTAGATCAAGATATTACTAGATCTAGATTTCTAGAATCTAGATCTAGATATTAAAGGTTCTAAAATGAAACTATGAGCTATAGCATAACTAGGCTTGTCGGTATCGGCCGAGATCGCGGTAAAAACATGACCCGAAATCTCCCATTACTTTCTGATACCGGGCGCACGAGATTTAGTTTTGCATACTAATAAGTTTTTAATTTATGGTAATTAATTAAGTTTAAAAGGTCATTTCCTAATGTTAAATGAAAAGTAGAATGGTTTTCCAGTTGTTTTGATGGCTTAGCGATCTAATTGCATGCTGTCTCTGCTTTGGTCTTACCGCGGTATAAAGGTTAACTTCAAATGCTTTAAAAACGCGATTTTTGAAAAGTTTCCATTTAGATAATGAAAGTTTCCAAAGCAGATACATCCCATTTTTATAGAAATGATATTTATTTTTGGATATTTTGACTTTGACATTAGTAAATACTCATTTGAAAGTAGTCACCGTAAGTAGGTCACGTTGCCCCCATTGACTCCAATGTTATATTTCTTCATCCCGATCTGCCGGCTTTTAGTTTTGATACACTAACAAGTTAACAACAGTATTCTTATGTAATGTACAAACAAATCTCCTACTTGTTGTTTTAAACATATTTTAATATAGATCTACCTGTCTTTCATTTTTTCAACTCTGGTTCTAGTTTTGCTTGAAGTAAAATTTTGCTGAGTCAGACATAGGTTACCTGTCTGTTGCTAGAATACACTACACTAGCTATGTGCTAACTGTAATTTTAAGTATTCAAGTTCTACTTACCCTTACTTAGTTATATTTGTATGCTGAAAATCAGAATTCATACACAATACACACATAAAAACATTGATCAGATAACTTCAGTTCACTTTTAACAAAATGGCTTAAAGATAGACTCTACTTCACCTGCCCAAAATAATAAGGCAATTATATGCACATTACAGTGTTCAAGTCATTTACTTTAGATTGCTAACTATGTAGTTCTTTCATTCACTGTATTTATATAAAGCATTGCTTTAGAAACTTTTTCATATTTGCGCAGCACAGTTTTATAACAAAATGTCTTAAAGATGGACTCTACTTCACCTGCCCAAAATAATGGGGTAGTTATATGCAGTTATATGCACATTTCAGTGTTCAAGTCATTTACTTTAGATTGCTAACTTTGTAGTTCTTTCATTCACTGTAAAACATTGCTTTAGAAACATTTTCATATTTGCGCAGCACAGTTTTTTTGGGGTTATGGAAGGAAGCCAACACAAAAATATACTTCTGTATTATTTTTATTTATTTCAACAGCATATACAAGTTCTATATATCATTCTAGCTCAACTCTGCAACTATGAACAAAATACAACTGCAAGTAAAATAACTATGCTCAATTTATTCAGGTATACCATGACTTGTCACAATTGGCCAATGCAAAAGCAAGGGCATTCCACCCCTCACAAAAAAATTCGCTAAAAAAAAACTATTTGAGCTAGACAGAAAATCTTTTTTGTTTTGTTTTCATATAGTTGAGCTCTACAAGAATATGTAATTTTTATTTTTATATGATGATTAGTGTTTTTTTACCAAAATCCCTAGCATAACCTAATCATAAATTACGATGACAATCGACGAGGTGTGGACAAGTAACACAACCTGTTTCTTCAATATTTTTATGATGATTTTATTATTTAGGCCTAGAATCTAGATCTAGATCTAGATTCTAGATCTACATGGCAGAAATGATCCGAGTCGAGTTGATAGGGTGTGTTTCGGTGTGTTAACAAACGTCAAACAGTCAAACATCCTTCGAAAAATTTCAATAATCACAAGGAGCAATTAAAAAACTACCAATCATTATTTGGTTATGAATCATTACAATCAGATTTTAGTTACTCGATATTTTATCTAGACTAGATATCTACTTACGTATCTCATATTTTCTACATCGGCATCAATTACCATCATTGATTCGCGGGGTATTTTTCAGCTAGCCTAATGTTACCTATGGTAAAAAAATTACATGTGTATGCCAAACCAAATATTCTTGTGTTGAAATATTTATTAAACCTGATTCTTGCTTTTTTTTATTAAAATATGTAACAAAATGAACAACATTTTTAAAAAATAAAGTATACTTTATTGACAGTTAGATCTAAGAACCAGTACACCTTATCTGTGTATTAATTATTAATGAAATTAAGTTTGTATTAAACTTAATCTAGGCTGACCGTTTTAAATCAAACCATTTTCCTAAATCAGTATGACATTTCATGAACCGTATCGTATGCAGTATTATCAAATCGATTATTGATATTTAATTAAGTGAACACGCTTTTATTAAACGCCGTCACTGCAATTTAAATATAAATATATTTTTGTTTATTAAGCGTATAATTATAATTTAAACAATTAGCGGAATTGCTACAGAGCAAAATACTAAGTTTGAAAATAATTTTTGTAATGATTGTGATGAATACTTATTTTTTAATAGTTATAATAATAAATAGCCCTGTCTATAAAAGTGTGTAACCAACATATTAAAGCATATACTAGATAGATAAGCTTCATATAGGCTATTATACCTACACACAAAAAAATATTTAAAACCTAAATAATACCTGGCAATCTTACATTATTTCCCGGAAGTGCATTCACTTTTTTTTTTCAAAATGGATGTTTTCCATTTCCGCTCCTGACCGGGTCTTGATAGAAATAAAGAAATGAGTTCAAATTCTCTGTGGTTGGTTCAAAACAGTTTATTTGTTTTGTTTGACTAAAATTAGGGAGATACCAATACGTTAAATGGTTTTCTTCAGACATAGATTTAATGTCTACAAGTTTAAAATGGTCTACTAGAGAATCTAGATCTAGCTAGACAAGCTGAGCTAGAGTTCTAGAATCTAGATCTAGAGTAGATTTCCTAACGCGGTCACACATAGCAAAAAAATCCGAACTCCCGATTTTCATCGGGCGCTATTTTGTACCCGTTTCACACAGAAACAAACTGAAAGTACCGTGTTATTCCGCTGCCATTCTACTCTAATATTTATAAATCATTTTGTATTCCTACGCATAATATTTGAGATATTCAAGTTTTAGTGACGTGCCTGCTTGCGATATTTTTTCCCCCTTTTTTTTCTTGCCGGCGGTCACATTTTCCTGTTGCGTAACAAGCGTAGTTTTTTACGTTTTGATCCAATTTTAAAAGCTAAAATAAATAATTTACACTTTTAAACGTGTTGTTGATTGTATTATTAATTAATAGACTGCAAAACCAAATAAAAAATACTTTAATTAAATTTATTAACAAAACATCACGGATGACCCAGTGATAACTCAAGGGACGCAATTTTAATAATCATAACAAAGGGACGTAACAATTACTAACAAGACAAAACCTAACATTTGCTTAGATATGCTTGTATATGGAGACACAAACTAGTTCTAGAAGAAGTAGATGATCGAAATAATTTAAAACCACAGAATAATGTATAAACTATACATATTCTAGACTTAGCTTGAAATATAGAGCATCTAGATCTAGGCTAGTCTAGCTCAAGTCATTGGTTACGCAGCGAGGAAAACGACCCGAATCGTCAGCCCAGCTGCGATCACCCCCATTTGACCTCTCAGGTTGCTTTAGTAGCCTTAGCTATAGTATTTACAGTGTCCCACACATATGTAGAAGCTATTTATAGTTAACCTAATTATAAACAGCTTTGATTGGTTAGTTTTATTCATCTCATCCCGGACCTAGTGCTTTCATCCGGGGGAACTGGGATCACCGGTTGACGTCATACCTCAACTTAAAAATTTAAAAACTTGTCTTCCAGAAGGAGAAAACAAAAGAATTTGACCTGGATATATTTAGAAATGGACATGCTTACAGCAGATACCGGTAGTTTCGTATAAAGCATCCAAACAATTATTTTACGAAGCGAAAACGGGAATGTGATCGCAATATGGCTTTGACCGCGTGAGGAAATCTACTCTAGATCTAGATCTAGATCTAGATTTCTAGATTCTTTATTCAAATTTTTAGCTCTAGCTAGAGTCTAGGACTCACTCTAGATTAGAATGTAGATTTAGATCCAGCATCAAATTGTCTCAAATTTTACCCCCACATCACAGTCTTACACACTTTGTAGGCCTAGGCCTAATTATTTTTTGTTGCATGGTTGTTTTAGCATTTTTTCCATTTACACAGCTAATAATAGCACAAACTTAGATCAAAATACTTTCCAAGTGACTACTAGGAAAAAGATTTTTCACCCCAGCGTCTCCAACTGGTCGGCAAAAGATAGTTCTACGCATGCGCTGTGACCTTAATAGCTGAGCTAGGGTTTGGGTTATGGGACGGAGTGGTCTAGCCTGTAGAGAGCTGGACTGCTAACCCGTAAGTCTCGAGTTTGAATCCGGGTTCAAGTCAGTAGACCGTCCCTGAGTCCACCCAACTCTGATGGGTACCTAACTCACGTTAGGGAAAGTAAAGGCAGCTGGGCATAGTGCTGACCACACCATCTCTTCATATGCCGAGGTCACAGAAACAAGTGAACTCTACTTCAATTGCCCCATAGACCGCCAGGTTTGAAAGGGAAACTTTAGGGTTCTGTGGTTGTAAATACACGCATGCGCAGTACCACAGAAAACATCGCCACTAACGAAGGCGGTAGTTTCTCTCCATTCTGCATGCGTATCTTTTTCCAGCTAGAATCCGCCAAATACTTTTTCTCATTAAAATATACAATGAACTAAAAATTAGGCAGTTCAATTCACAGCTTCCGGGTTTGTTGTTTTTGTGGCCTCTCACGGCCCATGCGCTTACTAAAAATGGCGTCCAGTTTCAATTTCACTATGCAGTAGAGGGATAAAATTAATGATTATGAAGCCGTCATCAATTTTAGAAATCGGAACTATCCTTTATATTTAAGTGATATTAAGTATGTTATTTAAGAATTGTTAGGTGTACTTTTGACCTAATTTCTTTGTCTCACAAACGGCGCCTTACCAAATCTAGCTCTATTTTCTTCTTGTCTTTCAAACCAAATAGAGGCCTACTTAAAACTTGAAAGCATTAATTTTACTTTTACACACATTACAATTAACTGATAATAATTTATGGTCTTTATGAGATGAGCTCTGTGAAAATGATCAACCCTCAACAATGCCATTTTATTATAATCTCTTTTGCTGAAAACGAGGCACGGGAAAAAAAGTGCCGAGCAATAATCCAATCATTTAGCTAGATTTATAACTGTTTTTTATGTCATTCCTAAAAATAGAATGTTTACACTTTTTTCATTGATGATCGTTTTTATTATTTTTTAAACTGAAACTAAAAAGTATGAATTATTAGTTAGATTGCAGGTTTTGTAACTTGATATACTTACCCTTTATCAATTTAAAAAGCATAGGATGCTGATTGTGTACAAATATAGTCATAAAACACAGAAATATAAAGCTCCAATTGCGATGTGCCACACCCCCTCAACCACATAATCCTTATGGTCCAACAAAACTCAAAGTATGTGAAAATGAGACTTTCATTATCAGACAGTACTTTTTAAAAATTGTTTAAAGTTCTGCTTACATTTACATTATTTTACATACTAAAAATCTCAAATTAAAAAAATTTGACTGGATAAGTGTTAAATTACATAATCTGATATCATGTAAAAACAGGATCCATTTGAATTAATTTGATTAGCTTTAGTGCTAACATTCTCATAGAATAAAAGTGGTTAAGTTGAGGAAAAAAGTTAACACAACATCATGCCCTCTTTGCTCTTTAAGCATGTCATAACAAAATACATAATAGGCTATTCACTATTTTCTATTTTTGTTTCTAACACACAAAAAAGTGTATGCCTAACTTTTTCATTAAGGATCTTAAAGCCACAAATAACTTCCTCACAAATCTCCCTCACTTGACAAAGCATCTTTGACAATGATCCAACATATCAATTTGCATTAGAATTGATTTTATTATTATAGTTATAGGATGTAATTTAAAAAATATCTTGACTATTTGCTTTTTGGAAATTTTGCCGTTACGTTACCATGCCATGTCACCAATTATAATTTTATTTATCAAACTCCTGAGTTTTAATTTTCTTTTTCTTAATGCAATTACATATAATTTTGAAATTAATGTAAGAAATTTTTAACTTACAGAATCTGCTTTGTAGTGAGGAGATGCTGATTCTAACAGCAGAACTTTATAAACATCTAAAGATTGTTTTCATCATAGATATGTAATCCATCAACAAGCATGCTAAACTTCTCTGTGAACTCTTCACCCATATCACTGACCAAAGCTCATATTGAGTGTTGACCAATCAAACACATACTGTTTGTCATGGGGAACAAAAATTCGTGCTGTGTGTATCACAGTCCCAAAAATCGCGGCAAAAAAAGTGAAAATGTGTACGTATATCAGCAGCCAGGTTCAACGGTCGAAGAAGAGGGCGTCAACACTGTGCAGCCACCACCCACAGCAACCATGTCTGGTGGTGTACCTCACATTAGTGAACGAGAGCCAGAAGGTGGGTTATGACAAGAATTTTGAGCTAACTTTTTTTTTTTACAACACAATTACAGATAAAGTAAAAAATGTATCATGTTGTTATACATTTTACTTTTAGGGTCAATTTTCACAAGTAGGGCACTGTTAGTAAAAATGAGGGCTTTGAAATTATTCTAAATAAATAATAAATTTTTCAAAATTTATTGCAATATTGCAATTGTAATAGTAGTTTTTAGTCATAGAAACAAAACTTCGCTTTTACAGTAAAATTCAATACGTAACATTTTTAAAGTGAGTACTTTAAATCTTTAACATCTTATGAAAATGGGTGATAGATACTAATACATATGCATTAGAAATAGACATTACTTTTACTACTCATTTACTACTCATCTGATTGCCACCAGTTTTAGCAGTACCAATGTTAACTGTTTTTAATGTTTTTTTAATGTATCCAAACAGAAAGTGATCAAGATCCGTCCAGTCACCCAGGAGCTAAACCAATATTTTCTACAAAGTCTGAATCTGAAATACAAAGAAGTAAGGACATTATTTTTGTTTGATTTTATTTACCCTTGAATAGTTAGTAAGTATGACATTGATTGCTCTTTGTGCCATAAGAAATTTATACTATTTGCTTTTGGCATTAGTATTGGGGAATAGATACAATTTTTTTCTCCTTTAGGTTGATACATGTTTTTCTTTATTTAGATAACCAATAGATACAATTTTTATCTCCTTTAGGTTGATACATGTTTTTCTTTATTTAGATAACCGCTTGCGCAGGAGGAGTCAGATGATTCTCACACACTCAGGCCATAAACATCATGTAAGTGTTTACTCACAAGTGGACTGTTGACATCTGGTTACTAACACAACATTCTGTGTTTTTGTTTTTTATTTGTAATATGCTGCTCAGAAATGAAGCTTTTTTTTTTCTAATTCCATACCTGTTTGCTTTTCTAGGTGGATGAGTTTGGCCAACTGCGCAAGTTTAGTTCCTGCTCCACCATTTACATGGATGACTCCACTGTCTCACAGCCCAACTTAAAGACGACCATCAAATCTGTTGCCCTGGCTATTTTCTTTCACATCCGTAACCGTGCACCTTTAGACGAGGAGAAAGAGCAAAGTCTGGCCGCACTTGAGCCAAATATTCTACAGATCTTTGATGAGAAAGCTCACCCACTTTCTGTGAGTACATTATCATTGATTAATAATTGTAGAGGGGCTTTGTTGTTTATATTTTTAGACTTGCACTATACTCCTATTTCTATAGATTACTACTTTTACTTTGGTCACATGTACTTTTAACTTTGTTTTAATTTTGTAAAATGTAAATACATTTAAAAGACTTTACCAAACAAATTCGGCAAAAACAATTTATAGTTGTAGTGCTCATGGATCGACTTTCCAGTTATTTGTCTTATAGTAGTGTAATACAATTTCATTAGCTTAAAGCATTTTATAATTCAGATTGATATGTTTAATAAATTAATATGTTTACCTATGGCATAGGTTCCTTTTACTTTACAGGTGTAAATTTTTGATTTTAAGACTGAAAAATTATTGGATAATTGGTTCAAAACTTTCCTTTTGGTGACTTTGCTCTAGGTGTTAAAATTAGTTTATTTTATATCTACTTATAGAAGGATCCTGTACCCGATGACTATCAAAAGCGTGACCCGGAACACAAAATAATTTATCGCTTTGTTCGTAATCTCTTCAATGCTGCCCAGCTGACAGCAGAGTGTGCAATTGTGACATTGGTGGGTATCACATTAGATTTATCTTTTTATTTAACATTTGTAATTTAGTTACTTGGTAGATGGGACGGCATGGTCAGATTGTAGAGCGCTAGTCTGAAGGTCTCGAGATTGGCTCTCAGTTCAGACTTGTGACTTTAGGAAGTCACAGAGTCGACCCAGCTCTGATGGGTACCTGTCTTACTGGGCATAGTGCTAACCACACCATCCCTTCGAAAGCTGAGGCAAGGAATACATGCAGGGATGTGACTTTTCCGAATTTTAGCGGAAATCCGATTTTTCCGTTTCAGTTGCGATTTTCCTCCGCTGATTTAATTTTCGCCGAATTTTTCCGCCGACTTTCAATTTTTGTCGATTTTTTACGAAATTTTAAAAATTAGGAAAAAAAAACGGAAATGTCTTCTACGGAAAGGGCCGACATGCTCATTCCACTTATTCGTATTTAAATTTAAATTGACAACTACTGTACTATACTTAAGTCAAACGGACACTCGAATGTGCGCATTTCTTTTCGATTGGTCGATTGTGCTAGGTCCGACAGTACTAGATCAAGATTAAATGTAGATTAAGATTCGAAATATCGGCGGACTTTCGAATTTTTCAAAGCACACTTTTTTTAGTCCAAATTTTCCGCTATTTTCAGTTTACTATTTATCAAAAAGACGGGGAAAAGGTAATCTAAAATAATGCAGTTATTCAAATGAAACTGACATCTCTTAAGCCTGGTTATCTAGCTATCGATATAGCCTAATTTACCTATCGGTATTTTAACCCGCCTAAATCTAGAGTTTCTCTCTGATTCTATTTTATTTCGCAATCTCAAATTAATATTGAAATCCTTGCAAAAGGACTTGACTAACCCGCCCCACCTCGTAGCAACGGTGGCTCTTGTGACCTCACCTTGACCCCAAGTACGTGTTCGGTACTGCTTGTGGGGAAAAAAAATGACGTCACAGTCAATTTCAAATAGCTGTTCCTGCAATACGTATGCTTCGTAGGCCTACAGATTAAAAATTTTTTTACTAAACTCAACGTGACTACGACCGTGTCTTGTTTGTGGAAGAAAAAATACGTTCAGAGGTCTTCCATAAATAACGTCACACTCGTAAGATAGTGCGTCATATTTTTGTATTTTAAAAAAGTAATGTTAGAAACAACTGCATTTTAGCCGCTATTACAAAACTGTTGTAAAGCATTGTAATAGAGATTGAATAAAATACCCTTTGTTGGTCGACCTCAGTCAATATTTTAGAAAAAAATCGATGTTTAAAAAAAAAAATCAAATTAATTTCGAGGGAGGGGGGAGCATTTGATGGCTGAGGTGTGACGTCATTATAGGTGGGGGATGGGGGGAGTCTGGCTTTTGTCGGAGAGAGGGGAGGTAAATATCGTCAAAAAAAACAACTTTACATTTATTCCAAAAAAACATAAACATCGATATGGCTTGGGTATCAAAATGATTAACTTTGGTTCACACGTCAGACCCTTTCTAATTTTAGCTAACCTGGTCCAGTCATTTTTCCATCACATGAACCTAAAACTTTCAAATTATAACTAATCTTAATCTAGGCTCTTTACAGTCGAAGACAAATATTTTTACCAATCCAATCTTTAAAAGAATATAAGGCATTAGGCCCCCTATTTAAAATTGAAAACAGGAGTACATCTAGAATGTACACTAGATTAGTACAGTTTAAAATTAGCTTAATTGTAAAATAAAACTTAGTTGCTACTTTTGTTCCATTGTAATATTTAAAAAGTTGTTTATAAGGTAAACATTAAATTGCAATTAGACAAGACTTTCAATGTTAAATATTTTAGAGTAACATAAACTTCTTGTATTAAAAATATTAACTTCATTAAACAATTAATTAGTACAGTAACAGTATGAAGCTGCTTAACTGCGGTATGAAGTTGCTTAACCGCGATAAAAAGTAGATAAAACATATTGAAGAAAATTTCCTAATTTTTTTTCCTGGTCTGGTCACATCCCTGTACATGAACTACTTCATCTGTCCATTGGATCGCTAAGTCTAAAGAGTTGATGCTCTACCTAAACAAATTAGAGATTCCGATATTTTGCAAGATTAATTGATGTTCTTTTGTTATTAGGTTTATCTGGAACGTCTCTTAACTTATTCTGAAATCGATATCAATCCTGGTAATTGGAAGAGGATGGTCCTGGGTGCCATTATTCTAGCATCAAAGGTCTGGGACGATCAGGCTGTGTGGAATGTGGATTTCTGCCAGATTCTTAAAGATATTCAAGTAGATGATATGTAAGTGCAACATAGCTGAGTAATCTTTTTTCTGTATATGTGAGAGTGGTGATACATCATATAAGTATTGAGAAAGAACCTTTGTTATGTGATGTTTTCCTGTGTTTTTTTTCTTTCTGCATTGCTAGTATTATCCCTTTTATCATATTAACATATTTCTGATCCATTCCAAGGTTGCTTATTTTTTAAAGCAACAAAATCTAGAAATTTAGACATTTTATTACATAATGGCTATTTTCATTTTTGTATTTAAACATAATTTGGAGCTTTATAATTTATTGAACCGGTTTGATTAATGATTTACTGCCCCTTTGTTTTGATAGTTATTTATAAATACAAATAGCATAATTTATATTTTTATGGACATCATTTTTGTGTGTGTATGAACTAAAACTATTTTAAATCCTTTGACTAGGAATGAATTAGAGAGACAAGTGCTGGAACTTCTACAGTTTAACATCAATGTACCTTCTAGTGTCTATGCTAAATATTACTTTGATCTGAGAGCACTGGCTGACGCTCATGAAATAGTCTACCCACCGGAACCACTGGATAAGGAAAGGGCGCTGAAATTAGAGGTATTCATTTTCATTCATTCAAAAAAACATCTTAATATAATTGAATTTACTTAAGTTTTACCTAGCTTACCTATGTCATAAAAACAAAGCCTTGGCATTTTAAATTTTAAAAAATAATGTAATTGTAATGAAATATTTTAATATAAATAAAATCAATATTAAATATAAGATAAGTGTTCTATAGTCTAGCATTCTTTTAAATTAGGCATTAAAAATGTTTTTTTGTGTGTGTGTGTTATCTTAGCTTGTCTAATGTAACTCCTCTTTTTCTAAGGGCAGCATTTTCTAATTCCTAATTGTCTGAAATAATCTCTCCTAATTTCTGAAATCACTTTTTCTAATTTCTTAAGTCACATATCTTATTGACTTTAGGCATTGTCAAGTGTATGTGAAGACAAGCTGAGGCTATGGCACCGGAAGAACCGCAGACGTATAGCCTCACTCGATGGTCATATGTGGGCACGGCATCGAGCAAAAGCTATTTTATCATGACCTCTGGCCCCTGTGGTAGACATCTGTGACATCGGACAGTTACTTCCCTGTACATACATAATGATGCTGTTAAAACACATCAATGGACAAAGTTGTACGTGGCACTTGATACGGCTAAAGATATGTCAATGTCTTGGCCTTTAACATGGACTATAACAGTTGTGACGGGTGACATTTTATTGTACATTAGTTCTTCTACTGCTAAGTCATGGTTGTATTTATTTTATGTTGTTTTACGTTTGTACGAGGCAGGAAGACCCTGCTGGATTTTATGCATACGTGAAGTTATGCTCCTGTCTTTCTGTGCGATACTTTGTACATATGTGAATATTTTACATTGGTAGTATAGCAACCATTTTGTTGTCTCAAGGTTATGTTAGTTTTTAGATTTTAGGTACTCAATGAGCTCAATATTATCAGATTTTTTCCCCCTTCTATACATAATGTTCTATAACATTTTTGTTTTGCGCCAGTTTCCATTACCAGTAGACATGTACAGAATCATTCATTTGTTATATTTGTCATTTATACTTCTTTTGCTGAACAGGATGAGTGTTAATACAGTCAGAATGTCAATAGTCTCTCTTGCCAAATTTTAAATTATTTGTAAACAAATATCTTTGTCTAGTGAAATTAGAATGTGTGATTGTTGTTATTACTGTAACGGGTGTGCACTATTTGGTTGGGGGGCATCTTTAGAACAAGTTGTAGTTTAAGTAGTATTTTTAGTTATGTGATGGGTAATAATTTTTGTTAATATTTTTCATGTTTAGCTTTGTTTTACAAAGCTTCTATTTTTAATTTACTTGTCTGCAGGTCCAGAGTTTTGTTTTGTTTTGTGTCTGTGATTATCTTTCTTTGCTTCATTATCCACCATAGCATGAGAATTACCTCCCTTATATGTATGAGGAGATGACACAAATCTATCCAAATTTCAGCAGAATGAGGAACAAGTTTAAGCTTAATTTGAAGTATAAAATATTTTATTCTGAGCTCTTGTGGCACATTATCTTTGTGATGTTATATCAGTGTTATATCACCTATATTTCCTAACTTGCTTATTTATTGTTTTTTTTTTTTTTAAAACTAGTCTACATAATAAATCTGTTACATGGAGAGAACTACCAAAATTTTGAAACTGCTGTGGGTAAAATTAGACATCATCTATTGGGTGTAGACTTCTATCCTGTTATCTTTTTATAGCTAGATGTGAACCATCTGATTTATCACCCGTTTACTGTATATTATTAAATCCACTTGTGTTTAATATTCACCGTTTTTTCCCTCACAAAAAAAATGAAGGCACGCTTTAACCTGATCATAGCATTGATGTGTTCCTATTAACCCACTAAAACAACCTTGTGAATCTTCCGAGGCATTTGGTGTGTTTAATGCTAAGCTTATTATCATTTAGATCATTGTTTGAATGGTTATACACTATTATATAAAAATTGAACATTATTAATGATGGAAAACTGCATTTCTCAGTAGTAGTTTGCTATGCTTGTGATACTTCTAAGCATTTGATTAATAAACAATTAGCTGTTGAGCCATGGGGTATCTGTTTCATGCCGCGATATTTTTAAACAACAGCTGCACATTGTTAGGTGCTGTGTGACAATTTTTAGCAATTTGTGATTTTATTTTGTTTAAAATATGGAAATGCTTTTTAAAAAACCAATATGGCTGTCAGCATTTACTTATTTTTCTACAACTGTTTCAATGTGTATTTCATTGTAAATAAATGCTATTGAATAAACTCTATATTTGCCTGTTGTATTTGAAAATGAAAGCTATGAAGGCACATTTTTTGATGCAACTAAAAGTTGATTTTTATGAAGCTATTTTTAGTAATTAGTGTTTCACATTGTTTTATTTTTCTTATAGATAATCAAAATGACAAAGTTCACTTAGTTTCTCCAGTTTCTTACAAATTGATGATTAATATGAAAATAAGAATTTTCAGACTTTTGGATAATACATCCTATTAAAGGTTATTAAAGAACGGCTACTTGGAAAAAATATAAAAAAAATAAAATTTACCCTATAAATTTTAAAGTGGTTATTCCTTAGTTAATATCTTAAAATGCTGTTACCTAAAACTTAAATGATTTTACAAGTCAGTCAATGGCATTAACTAACGAGGTGTTGTGTTCAAGCGACCACAAAGGTATTCCAGCATGCAAACACAATTTTCAAAACAAGAATTTTTTTCTGTAAGATTTTTTTTGTCTGTAAATTTTTTTATCAAACTTATTTAAAATGCATCCACCTTGATCTATATGCCTACTGGCCAAAGAGTTCTGTCCCATATTGGGAACCAGTATATAAAAATTGGCTGATTAAAAGTGTGTGGATAGAACAAAAAATAAAAGCTCACAATTAATAATTCCAAGACAAGAAAACAATTCTTTCTTGTGTATTTCTACAGTATTTTAAATCCTTTTAAGTTGAAATCCTGAACAAAATTTCCCTTTAAAGTTTGTATAGTGATGGGACATGGGGTAGCCTACTGCGTGCTTATTTAAAGGTTATTGTTTTTGTAATGAAATTTAGTGTAGTTTGTGTGAGTCAGACAGGCATTCAGTATTTGTATAAATCTTTGTAAGCTTGGCTAGCTTTGTGTGAATCTCAATTTTTTTTTTCTTTACCAAGTGTGCTATTCTTCAAACATTTAGCAAAAAAAAAAGTTGTGGGGTTTATGAACATTAGTGTTTTGGGATGTCATGTGTCATCTGGTTGCTGATGTCAGTGGTCAGGGTAACTGTCATTTGAGTGACATGTCACTGGTTAGGGTGACAATCCCAGCTGTCAAGTATTGATGCTGAATGTAGAGGTGTCACTGATGTTGTCTAGAGTACATTAAACAAGTGTATTGCTACTTGTGCTCAAATCTTTGTTTACATTTTAAACAAGCAAAACCCTACCCATCCGAGGACTATTTTGACAATACCACTTGCGCTGTTCATTAAAACTAGTTGCATTTTTAAAATTGGATATCAAAACGAATTTAATGCATGCTTAAATAATTTAATATTTTATTTTAAATATTCATTTTTTAAGTCTGTTTCTGTTTATCCTCCCTTCAAAAACCACATGATTTTTTACTTGGATATTTATATACACCCTTGAATAACATTATTTGCACTCTCATACAAAATGGAAAACTTGTTGCTACCCTGAAAGCTTTACTCATTGTGTCAGTTTCTGCTTATCACATCGTGACTTGGCTTAGTCGCAGATTTATTATTAACACAACGTAGATAGTATTGTTTCACAATACTCAGAGAAGTATTAATCTGGCCAACCTATGCTTCCTTTTTTCGCAGTCTGTTTGTGGTAGTGGTGGTGGTAATGCTAGTTGTTTACGTGGTGCCTGTAGTGGTTCCAGCTGGTTTAAGGTTCATGGCAAATAGAACTAAATATTGCATTGAAATATACAATGATTATTCTGTGTTGTGTTTTTAAATTGTATACGCTATTAACAATTTTATTAATTAACATTGCAGGCAATCGTGAAAAAAAAATGAAAATGTGAAAAAATGGAATAAAATACTTTTAACAGAACTTGATTTGAATTATATTTTTTTAAGTAGCCATGTTTTTATTTATTTAGTAAAATTTGTAATGATTTATCTTAATTTTTCTACGTGTATCTCAAATCAAGTGAAAATGCCATGGTGGTGTTATGGTTAATCATAAAAATTATAAAAACTGTACATAGTATTACATACATATGTTTCTGTTTTAAAAAAAACTATTGCAAAATGGGCCACACTTATAAAAAATTGAACAAATTAAAGCATCTTTTTTAAATTCATTTATTTATTCACAAGGTATATATATATATTTATATGTAATATATGCACTGTACAAGTGCACACAAAAAGGATTTAAACATAAGAAAACAAAACCTTGTATACTTTACACTTTTGTCAGGGTAGAGTGAGGATGAATGTCATGATTTACAAGATGTCATCAGTAAGAGAGTAAGGAAATCATGACATAATGATCTTGTAAAAACAAATGTAATAGATAATTATTTTATCCCTTTTTAAACATATATATCAGAAAAAAACAAATACTGATAAAAAAAATTCTTTTGAAAAAAAATATTTTTCATATATTATAAATAAAACTATCAACTAAACTATTAGGAATTTTACTTAAAATCTTTGTTTTAACTGTAAGAATTAGATTCTCAACTTGAATCCCCAAAGCATAGCAACAAAAAAAAAATCAATACATCAATTTTCAATCTTACACTTAAAACTCAACCCCATTTTATATAATTAAGATTGTGAGAATTATTTCAATTCAGTTAAAGTAAGGAAAAACAGATTTGAAAAGAGTCAACAACTTGAAAAAAAAAAACTTGCAAAAAAAAATAACTTCAAAGTTGTGATTTATGGCCATATAGCAAGTAGTACTATTTTAGAACTCTATAAGAAATTCTATAATTTTTTTTAATTATGCACTAAAAAAAACTTTAAAATGTGACTGGGATTTTTTCAACTTAGTAGAATTCACCAATAGAGGAAATTATCATTTAAAACCATAACTTTTTCACTTTGTGTTCTTAGGTATTCAAATAATAAAATGACTAATATAAGGGGGGGGGGGGGAGAAGGATTCTGTAATGTAGATATCAAATCTACTGGACCTGGTTAAACCATGCAATAGGGTAGGATAATAATATATACAACATTTGTCAGATGGAGAAAATTATAATTTATATTCAGCAATAAAAAAATGTATGCTTTTTAATAGAAAAAAAACCAAAAACAAAGAAATACAAGTTTTTTCCCCTTTTTTTCAAATTATTTTGCAAATATTAAATTTTGTTCTATAACTTTTAAGTCTTATAGATCTACAAAGAAAAATGTTGTACTTAAATAGTAACAGGTAAAATTTTGTTCCTCCATTTTGTTTGACCCCCAAAAAAATGAAAACAAACTCATATCAACTGCCCACTAGCTCAGCAAATATCTGAGTCCAGCTTTCACAAACAACATAAATTTGATTGTCTCAAATACAACACACAGAAGCAGTTGGTGTTCTATTCTAAGACACAAATAAATTAAAAAACTAGAATCATGAATATGTATCACTGATTTTATGACAAAACAAAATGCAAATTAAAAAAACAAAACAAATGCAAACACAAAATATTATTGATATCATGTGATGTAATGAAATGCATTTTAAATTAAACCCCTGGATTTGATTGGTTGTTTAAAAAAATAAAATTATGTTACTTAAAGCTATGGCGATAAATACAAACTTAAATTTCATACAACAAAACAAAATTCTCAAATACATAACAAAAAAGACACTATATTTATAAATTATTTGGAAATTATGTTAAAATACAAGCTAATTTCAATTAAAAAAATTTAGAATTTAAAAAGTTGTCTACTTTTTCTAAAGTTTACTGTTTCAAAACAGAACTTAATTACACCAAATGCCCAGAGAATAATTATGTTTTATATAGATACACATTTTGTTTAATTTAACATATTCCAGATTTTACTTAACAGTTTAAAAATAATTTAATCACAAGTGAGACTATTTATTTTATATAGGAGTTATCTTTCTTGTCTGTCAGTTGCAACAAGGAAACCAGGTTTCCAAAAAAAAAAAGAATCTTACAGGAGATTACATCTATTAAAAAATTCTAACTTGAATTACATTAGTGGCAAAATTACATTCAAAATGTACACACATTTCATAAAACCTAAACAAATGTACTTCAATTATTCCATGACCAATGAAATTTCTCTTTAAAAAAATTCCATTGATTAATCAAATTCCATTTTCAAACAGCTAGGGACCAATCAACATTCATCATGCAAACAATCATTGACCATTCAAATTCCACTTAAAATAACATTTACAGGATCAAGTTAAATTTTAAAACAACTACTGACCAATTGAAATTCCGAAATTTTCAGTCACACGAAAATCCTTTTTTAATACATCAGTTTTGTTTTCATAAACACATCATACAAACTTTTCTACACCATCATTAACACATCACACAACCCTGTCCCACATCATCATGACATCATTAACACATCACACAACCCTGTCCCACATCATCATGACATCATTAACACATCACACAACCCTGTCCCACATCATCATGACATCATTAACACATCACACAACCCTGTCCCACATCATCAAGACATCATTAACACATCACACAACCCTGCCCCACATCATCATGGCATCATTAACACATCACACAACCCTGTCCCCACACTCTTATGACATCATGAAACTGTCAGCCATTAAATAACTATCCTCACAATGCTGTCACTATGACACTGAATCACACACCACTAACACACTGACACATGACACACTGTCGCTGACACCCTCAACACTCTCACCCCTGGATTCAGATTATTTTTTTTTCTACCTATGTAACACCCCGGGGGTGGGCAGACAACTAACTGTTGAGGCCCGCGGCAAACCTCTTGGTCCACATGCGCGCCACTCTGTCGTGCTCCTTGCGGTTCTGCAGGTACTGTGTGGCTATGCTGCCCACCAGTGGATCAGCTGGGTTGCAGTCCGTTAGTAGTGAACACACTGATAAAAGTACCTAAGGGGAGAAAAATATCAGTAGTGAACACACTGATAAAAGTACCTAAGGGGAGAAAAATATTAGTAGTGAACACACTGATAAAAGTACCTAAGGGGAGAAAAATATCAGTAGTGAACACACTGATAAAAGTACCTAAGGGGAGAAAAATATCAGTAGTGAACACACTGATAAAAGTACCTAAGGGGAGAATAATATCAGTAGTGAACACACGGATAAAAGTACCTAAGGTGAGAAAAATATCAGTAGTGAACACACTGATAAAAGTACCTAAGGGGAGAAAAATATTGGTAGTGAACACACTGATAAAAGTACCTAAGGGGAGAAAAATATCAGTAGTGAACACACTGATAAAAGTACCTAAGGGGAGAAAAATATCAGTAGTGAACACACTGATAAAAGTACCTAAGGGGAGAAAAATATCAGTAGTGAACACACTGATAAAAGTAACTAAGGAGAAAAACCCCTATTTATATTTAATCCCAAAGCTCATTTTGGAATAGAGGATTTTTAAAAAATGAACGCTTTTTAAAAGATTTAGATATTCATCAAAAATAGAAAAATAACGTTCAAAGACAGGGTATTATTAAAACTAAAATTAGTTATTTAAACAAAAGAGCTAATGGAAGAAACATATAGCTGTAACGTCTTATTAATGTTATAAAAGGGTTAAATATTTTAAGCATTCATATAAAAATAGAAAAAAAAGAAACATACAATTTTCTTAACATTAACACAACATTAGAAAAATGTACTGTCTTCGTTACATTTTTAAACTGATGTATGGCTAAATGAAAGAGTATTGTATTACTTTCCAAGTTTCCTTTGACATAGTGAATGAAACAGAACACCACCTTTTTATTTAGTGAATGAAACAACATCACTTTTTTTTATACCTTTGATATAGTGAGTGAAATAAGACTAATAATCCATCACCTCTGATATAGTGAATGAAACAGATAATCCCCTACCTTTGATATAGTGAATGAAACAGAAAATCATTAACCCCCCCACCATTGATATAGTGAATGAAACAGAAAATCATTAACCCTTTACCTTTGATATAGTGAATAAAACAGAAAACCATTAACCCTTTACCTTTGATATAGTGAATGAAACAGAAAACCATTAACCCTTTACCTTTGATATAGTGAATGAAACATAAAACCGTTAACCCTTTACCTTTGATATAGTGAATGAAACAGAAAACCATTAACCCTTTACCTTTGATATAGTGAATGAAAGAGAAAACCATTAACCCTTTACCTTTGATATAGTGAATAAAGCAGAAAACCATTAACCCTTTACCTTTGATATAGTGAGGGCTGGGCTCCAGTTGTCTTTAAGAATATCTAAACAAATGGCACCCTGGCTGTTAATGTTACAGTGGTAGATTCTTGTACGGAACGTCACCTACACAGAAAATATAGTTTGAAAAACTTACATCAATAAAAAGTACAATAAATGTAGTAAAAATATAACTCTTATAATCACACACAGGGTAATGTACAGAACAACATCTACTGAAAGTTCAAGAAACAGTCAAATACAGCGGGGATGGTGTGGCCTAGTGGTAGAAAGCTGAGTCCAAGAGTCCACCCAGCTCTGTTGGGTACCTAACTCACATTAGGGAAACAAAGGCCGCTGGATATAGTGTTGACCACACTATCCCGAGGTCCCTGAAACAGATGAACTCTACTTCATCTGCTCCAAGTGTGTTGGGCACGAACGGGAAAAGATAATGAGATGATAACAGAGGAATTAACTTTTTAGACGTTCACTGTTTGTTTTTCCTTCAAATAATTTTAGTTTCTTTGAAAATATATTCTAATTAGTAATTAGCGACACATTTCAAAAGTATGCAGGTATTTCTTTCCTTTTTGTGTCTCGCCTACAAATATAGGTTTCGATAGTTAGCCTCTAATTTCTGTAATTAACAAACAATCCCAAGGTAAAAAAAAAAACGAGTATAAAAAATAACTTCTATACCTTAAATTAATTTATAACGTGTGGCTTGGGGGTGGATGGGGGGGGGGGGGGAATAAAATTATTTTTTTACAATGTCATTAAAATAACAGTTTTGAACTTAAACGGGACCAAAGTACCGGCATTCAACTAAACCTTGCAAGTATCAACTTTCCCCGCCCCTTCACGCCACGAGTGCAGGCATGTCGCAAAAGCCAGCAAAGGTCAGAGGTGACAGACAGGCTATATATACATCCACGAGCAGGTGGCGTATACGACCGCGCGGCTTTCGCATTCTATCATCATAAAACTGGTAATTAAATTTGTAATCCTCGGTCGGGGAACCGGTGTTTCCTTAGGGAAAACGTGAAACGGATGGTTAGAATTGGAGATTTATTTACTGGAACTGTGTTTACAAATATATAGGTAACAAAAATATACATATTAACAGGCTGTACCTAGACAAACGCCACAAAAAAAAATGTTTAAACCTGTATAAAAAAAATAGTGTTTTGTTGAGTGTTTTAAAAATCAAGACTGAAATGTATCATGATTAGCAGCTTATATTTAAGGATTCGTGGGTTAGCCGTACCAACATTTGTAAATGGTTAGATCTGCCGTCTGTGCTACAACCTAAAAACTAACGACAGATCAAGCCTAAGGCATAAGCCTAATCTAGAATCTTTTCTAGTACCCCACAGGTGTTACCGTGTATTGCATGATGCACCAGACTCAATAATGTCTAGTGCATCAAGCGCGATAACCCTAATGTACTAGCCGTAGATAAAGCTTATACGGTATGTCATTGTAAGGTCTATCGCTCGCGGCGCCACCCAATGAACGCCCTAGTGTGCAGCGGGAAACACGCGAGTTGACCTACACCAAGACAATAGATTTAAAAAGCGCAAAAAGTGCTGTTTAAAATCTTATCAATGTGACGTCGCATTTGGATAAAAATTACATCACGGAAGCAAAATGCATATTCATACGTCACATCATTATGTGTATGTATTAACCTATCCAATAATTTTTCGTCCTATAATCTTATGACATACACATGATCAAAGCCACTAGGTGCATTGGTTGCTGACAAACACCAATAATCTTGTAGTAGTAACTAGTTAAACGGAGTTAATGACTAAGGCAACAAATTAATGACTAGGGCAACAGAAAAGTTAATGAGAAGGGCAACAAAAGTTAATGACTATTGCAACATAAAAATTAATAACTAGTGCAACATAAAAGTTAATGACTGGGGTAATAAATTAATTACTAGGGCAACATAAAAGTTAATGAGTAGGGCAACATAAAAGTTAATGAGTAGGGCAACATAAAAGTTAATGAGTAGGGCAACATAAAAGTTAATGAGTAGGGCAACAAAAAAGTTAATGACTAGGGCAACAGAGAATTTAATGACTAGTGCATCACGCAAATTAATGTTTAGTGAGAAAGACAAATCGATGTTTATTGAATCAATTAATGCATAAAATAATCAAACAGCGAATAAAAAAATAAAAAACTGATCTCATAAGCGATAAAAGTCACTTTGATAGAACAGAGAGGCAGTTACGTAACTTCTATAAGCGTATTTCACATAATCAAATAACCCCTTCCCCACATACACACCCACTACATATAAGTATATATATATATATATATATATATATATATATATATATATATATATATATATATATATATATATATATATATATATATAGATAGATAGATAGATATACATCAAGTCAATCTAACCCTGTATGGCAGAGTTCATTTACTTAAAGCAAATTATTTGATCGAATTCCGAAACTTTAACTGGCGATTCACAGATAAACACAAATTATGGACCGGTTAATTGCATTCATTAGCATAACCATGTAAAATTAAAAGCGAGAATAGTTATAGATTAATCTATCGACGTGCGTAATCGATACACCAATCAAATTATCAGCATGTATGCAGCGTTAGGCCATTGTGTGCTATAATTAGCCCAAGGACAGGAAGTGGGTTGATCAACATTGTTAATGTTAGCATCTGTGGAACGCTCCATTGTAGGAGGGTATTGATTCGACCAATCAGTGAACGGGGTTTTCAGACAAAGCTATTTTTAGAGCAATCCCATTTGGGAGTCATTTTGTTGTCTTCGTTAGTTGAATGCAGGCTGTGACGTCTTGGGAACGTGCCGGGTGACTACGTCACTTTAAATCGGATCGTGGAAATTCCGATTGACGTTTTAGGTTGTTATAATTCTATTTCAAAGTCTCCCTTGTGTATAGGTCAGGTATAAATCAGGGTGACAAGTCGGGTATAAAAAGGTGAGATGATGTCAGGTATAGATCAAATTCACATGTCAGGTATAAAAGGTGACATGCCAGGTATTTATTAAAAAGAGATGTCAAGTATACAACCGAGTAGGTGAAATGTCAGATATAAATCAAGTTCACATGTCAGGAATAAATCAAGTTCACATGTCAGGTATAAATCAAGGTTACATGACAGGTATTTATTAAGAAGAGATGTCAAGTACATAACCGAGTAGGTGAAAAGTCAGATATAAATCAAGTTCACATGTCATGTATAAATCAAGATGACATTTCAGGTATAAATCAAGATTACAGGTCAGGTATAAATCAAGGTAAGATGTCAGGCATAAATCAAGATGGCATGTCAGGTATAAATCAAGTTGACATGTCAGGTATAAATCAAGATGACATGTTAGGTAAAATCAAGTTGACATGTTAGGTAAAATCAAGATGAGATGTCAAGTATATATCAAGGTGATGTGACAAGACAGATATAAATCAAGACCAGAGGTCAAGTATATAAGTATAAATCAGGGTGACATCATCAGGTGTAGATAAAGCCGACACAGTAGCATGGCCGTTATATTACACAGCATATACATCTAGTACACCTAGTGCGGACAAACAGGTCACGTGACTAGTGGTAAACAAAAAAAAAAAGGGAATGAATTTTGTTAGTTAGCGTTAGTATACTTGTTTTTTTTTTTACCAAGGGAGACAACATTAAAATGACAACGTAATATAACAGCACTAAACTATCTTAAGTAGCTAAATAAAAATATTAGTTGCGGTTTTATTGTGACGATAAATGGAAGTAATTAGATTAAATAAATGTATTTAATAATTGTTTTTCTAAAGTAACTAATTTAAACCAAACGACATTAAAGAACGAAATAAAATATGTATGTTTGGTTGAGTCTGGACATGGCATAATGTTTTTATCTAACTACATTCCTTCGTAATTTTGACGTATACTATTTGGATAACTGTGCTATTCATTATGCAAATTTTATTTATGCAAATGATTTAAATTAAATGAACTTTAACTATAACCCATATTATACATTTTAGTAATTAACAGCAAGTTACTTTGGTTGTTTAATTTTAAGCGGCAAAAATTGTAAGATGTGCAATCGGTATGAGATTTCCTGGCATAGTTAACTTCCCTTGAACCATCCCTTGATGACTGGTAGATTAGCGAGAACGCCATATAAGGATAGGTGAACGCTGGTCAGTACTAGTCAACAGCGAGTGACCGCTAGACACACGACGCGACGACGAGAGAGGGGAGATAATACAAAACGGTCAAGGGACGCAAGCAGTAGTAGAGATCGTATTCTTGTGTTAGGACAAGGTGTGCTGGCTTAGTTGAAGGGAGAAAAAAGAGTCAATAGAGAATGAGATGGCCAAATAGAAGTTGAGACTATTAGGATAATAGTAATAAAAGGTGTACATTTATATATATATATATATATATATATATATATATATATATATATATATATATATATATATATATATATATATATATATATATATATATATATATATATATATATATAGACCTATATATATATATATATATATATATATATATATATATATATATATATATATATATATATATATATATATATATATATAGGCCTATATATATATATATATATATATATAGGCCTATATACAGGGTTCGTACTGCTTTTTGAAAATGAAATTCCAGACTTTTTCCAGACATTTTCCAGACTTTTTTGGAAAAATTCCAGACTTTAGACAGATAATGTGTTAGCGAATAATTTTTTTAAATGATGCACTATTTATACTGTCATTATAATTACTTATACTAAATTGACATTTATTTTAGGCAATTGAGCTATATTCATAGTGAACTTTCTCTAGCCAAATTGACAAAAAAACATTTTTTCTAAGTTTGCCTACACCACCCTACCTAAAATTTTAACAATTAAAATAATTGATTAAAATGATGCAACTATTTTGTTTCCAACATTAGACTTATGTAATCTGTTCCTGGTCTAATTGCTTATGTTTTCAATTAAACTATCATTAAAATAGTATTGCATAATAGTGAGAGTTAATTACTATAATAATGTAATGTATTAATTTAGGTCTGCTCTTGTTAAGTAGCCTAAATAAATATAGGCTACTTGTAAAAAAAATGTGGAGCAAAAAAAAAAATCATTCACTGTTTGTGCTTATAGTAATAGCTGAGAAACGGGTCTGCAATAAAAAAAAAGTTGCCGGTATCCTTCTTCTCCCCCCCCCCCCCCCAGGTATCCTTCTCCCCCCTTCCCCCCACAGACACGACACGGCGAAGGGGTCACTGTGAGGTCATAGTAGTCTAGACTACGGTATGCCTGTTTAATACGTCATAACATGAACTGTGCTGTGACTTATACCCCCTCCCCCACCCAACGTACCAAGCAGTACCAACTACGCACTTGGGGTCACGGTGAGTTCACACAAGGGACCGATGTTACAAGGAGGGGCGGGGTAGTCTAACTTTAATCGTCAGCGTTTGCAAAGATTTCAAAAACAGTTAAATGGAAGGTGAATTAAAATTAAAGGGGTCATCCATTTATGACGTACACATGGAGGGGGGAAGGGGTCGGAAGATTTTGTGATTACATTCTAAAACAAACATAAAACTTGTATCTTGCGAGTAGAAAGTAAAATTAAGACGACTGTGCTGGTGTTTTAAAAACCAACCCAGCGTGTAAATAAAACACGGTATTTATATCTGCCCTAACATTATTGCAAGAGCGTGTCGTCACACTTTATAAAACCCTACTCCCGACTTTCCAGAGTGTGACGTCATTTATGGACGACTCCTAAATAAAAATAGTACCTCTTTGGTAAGCTGAAGCAAACAGAAATACAGGTATGAACCCAAGGAGGCCTTGCGACTTATTAATCTTATAAATGTTAATATTAATCCAAAGTAAGTGAACGCGTGTGGACAGAGAGCGGGGGAGTGGGGAAGGGGGGGGTCTAAAATCCGAAAAATTGTTGTAAGTCATAAATGGATGACGCCTTACAGACTGATAAATTATATCTAAACTACCACTCACATATCTCCCCCATAACTTTTTGTTATGACTGCCTGCATGCAAACTCAAACGATGAAAAAATAGCGGGTAAAATCGAGAGCCTAACAATTCTAAGGGCGATCATTCTTTCATTAAATGACAACTGTAAGTACTTGTAACACATTCACACGGTCAGTCGTACCACAAAATAGCTCTTCCCTCCCTTCCCCTCTTTTCCCAATGACGTAGTAACTGAGCATTTTTTCTGCGAACCAGCGAAAAAACGACACACACAGTGCAAACCCGCGCGACAGCGCGGGGAAAAAAATTGGAGTAAATTTACTTAAAAATTGCAATTTTTTAAGTTGGAAAATATGGACTACGAAGTTTTGTTTCTAAAACTAGATTCCAGACTTTTTCCAGACTTTTAAAAAATCCTGCCCAAAAACTAGCGATTTTCCAGACTTTTTTAAGTCTTAAATTCACTTTTTGAAATTCAAGACTTTTTCCAGACTTTCCAGACTGCGTACGAACCCTGTATATATATATACATATATATATATATATATATATAGGCCTATATATATATATATATATATATATATATATATATATATATATATATATATATATATATATAGGCCTATATATATATATATATATATATATATATATATATATATATATATATATATATATACAGTGTTCCCTCTAAGCTGCGCGGCTGCGCGGCCGCGCAGCACTTTCAAATGTGCCGCGCAGACATTTTCTGACCCCGCGCACAGATTATCAGAACGTCGGGCTAGCCTGATTCACACAAAAAAATGTGGCCAGTGGTTTGAATTAAGCGACATTTTTATTGCCTGTTTTGTTAAACAAACAGTCTTTGTGTTTTGATGCATAAACAGAAACCAAGGGGTATCATTGACTTGGGGGGGGGGGGGGGGTGACCTTGGTTGTCATACCACAGGTCCAGTTAATGACTTCACTCTAAACTGAGCGGGGCGGGTACCGATGTGATGTCTGGGTGACCCTCCCTCTGCTTGATTTAATGGTTTACTGACACCTAATACCGGAAAGGGATTGTGGCTACTAGCTGACCATGCAAGGTTTTATTTTCTATTGTCACTGCCCTCCCCCATCTCCCAACCACCACCCACCTTCTGATACTAAGACGGTTTACCCAAGTCAGATGTAAAATCTACTTTACTAAAGGTGGATGTGTTTTTTTTCTGTTTGGTTTAATGATTTATATACTATATATCCAATTCTTGGGATTATTACGTGCAACTGGGTCGAACTGTTTCAGTATTCACAGACTGGTTAGGTAAATCAGGAATAAATGTCCACTACTGTGTGCTATTTGAAAATGTTGAAAAGAAAAATTTGTGTAACAAGCAGTACAACAATGTGGCACAAAAAAAAGCGATAGATTCGTTTAAACTGGAATGGCTCAAAGTTATAGTAACAACCGATACGCCATATCATATAATGTTTCGGTTGAATTAGAAAGCATCTACAAATATTCAGATGAGATTGGACTGAAGTGTAAGTTCTGTGCTGCTACTACTTGTAACAAAACCAACATAAACAACGAATTGGTCACAGGAAAGCTCTGGGAATCATGGGCGCTTGACTACTGTAAACGTCAACTATTGTCTCTCGTTTACGTAGGAAATGTTGCGATTTCGTACAACAGCTCACATGGAACTGACCTTAAACGTCTGCTGGTTGAAACTTACATTGAGCGAGGAAAACTAATTAAGCAAAACGAGCGCCAGCGATCAAACGAGGATAAAGTTCGAATCCTAACGGATAATGTTCTTCTTATCATTAAGATGAACGCCTCGATGCGGTCGGTACAACTGATTCATAACCACATGGGGAAGTATGTTTCAATACCAGACAGTTGGGGAAGTAAGAAATACGCCTTTGAGTTTGTTCAAGTAATTAACGAAGTTGTTGTAAAGAACATACTGACAGAACTTCGAGCAGCATCATTCCACACGCTTATAGTTGATGGCATAACAGTACATAAAATGCTAATCCTTTATTTTAAATTTCGTCCAGTCAATTCTGTATTCTACAAAACCGTTTTTAGTGGAATAACTCAGCTTACTGTAAGTGATGCCTTAGCTCTGGAGACAGGCGAAAATACAACTACACTGAACATTGAAGCCAAGAAAAGTGTGAGTTAAACGAAAGCATCGACACAAGGCAAACCACACACAGTACATACAATCAGTCTGCGAACATTTAAATGTTAGGTTTCCAGGAGATGAACTGCAGTTTTTGTCATCTTTTTTTATGCTACAGGTTTTAAAAAATATGCATTTGAGTTCGGCGTCAAAGATATCAAAGAACTGTGCGTAAAGTACAAAGACGGGTTACGTACAACAAATGATCAGTTAATTACCATCCAATACAATGACTTCAAATTTCGATAAAGTGAAAAACTCAAATCTGTTTCTGTAAATTATATGTCTGAATATGCAAGATTTGTCAAAACAAATAACAAAATTTAGCTCACTGGCAAAGTTAAGTGACATTATTGTACCTTCCAAGCATGCAGTGCTGATTACGAACAAGGTTTTAGCCTTATTAACATAATAAAACTGCAAGCACGAAATAGACTTGAAGCCACACATTTGGAGAATCTGATGCAAACTAAATTATATCTAAATGCTGGAGAGGATGTGGATTTAAACAAAGCATATAAGGTGTGGAAGCAATGCAAGGCTAGACGCGAGAAATTGCAATACATGCCCCTGAAAGGTTAGCTAATATTTGTTTTTAAGTCAGCTTTATTAAATGTTGCATATGTTAAACTATTGCGTTTGTATTACCGTTATGGTATTAGCATTATTACCATATGACTGTCTTACTTTAACATAGTAAGTCGACCATATAACTTGTTGTCTAAGTATAACTGAAAGTTTTTATTAGTTTTTGATTTATTTTGATGGTATTCGTATCTCCATTTAATTGCATACGTGTCATAAGTCACACACATTATACTATTAATTTATCAAAATGCATGCCTTTATTATTATGCTTAATTGCAAGACTAAAAATACATATTAACTTGCCCAAGTCATTTTTAGCACCGCGCACACAACATATTTTTTGCACACACACTCTTGGTCCTTAGAGGGAACATTGTATATATATATATATATATATATATATATATATATATATATATATATATATATATATATATATTGAATATGAGTTCTGGAAAGTGAAAAGAAACTGGTTTACTCTTTAAAGCAGATTTTATACGCATAATTAATCCGTCGGTTAAAAGTCGGCCGTTAAAGAAAAGTGGAAAATTATCAGGTTAAAAAAAAAATACTTTACGATAATTTTTTCTAGAAAAAGTTAGGCGGTAAACAATCACTCTTTCAATCACTGATAATTTCAGTTATAAAAACTTAGATTTTAGTATAAAACAAAAATAAAACAAAATAAATTGTAAATAATAAAAATACATATAAAAGAATAAAATTAAACACAACCATGTCTGTGTATTTGTTTTAAAAAAAAAAAAACAATAATTCTATAATTAGTTGGTACACAGTAACGCCTGGCTTCCCTTTAACTGTACCGAATAGGTCGAGAGAGGGATGCTAACACTAGGGCAACTCATGATATCTTCATTAGAGGTGCAGGTACGCGCCCCGGAGAGTACAAAAATAACATTTTAATCTCTAGTTGGAAATCCATTGTTTCACGAGGTTGAAGGAGCCATATATATAATTAGTGAGTATTGGAAAAAAATTCTTTAACCCAGTTATCCACACATCGCTGAGTATAAAAATACACAAAGACACAATCTAGAAGTGTGATTTAGAAAGTATTGGATGAAAAATAGAAATTTTCACATCTTGAATTAGATGCCATATTCGCTGTAAAAGACACATACAACACAATTTAGGTCGATTTAAATAATTTGTGCTGGGCGTGGTGAATGTCATTGAGTTATCTTATCTTTATTAATCTAAATATATATTAAATTGAAACAAGGGAGACAACTAATTATTAAAGGTTAAAATCAACCAAAATATCAAAATGCATAAAACGGTTAAGTATAACATGGTAATTATTAAACTGTCATTTCAATTAAAAAAAAATTATACTTAACTAACCAATTATGCCGAAATTGTATTTTTTGTGAATGTCACAAATTAAAATACAACCATAGTTTAAAACCGTAACAATGTTTCAAGATAATTTTGGACTCTTCCCTAAGTACTTTCTAAAGCTGTGTTACATAGGGCAATTGATGAAATTTTGTAAAAATTTTGGATCCCTTTTAAACAAAGGGACATTTTAATCAAAGTAAAGATTCATATATATATATATATATATATATATATATATATATATATATATATATATATATATATATATATATATATATATATATATATATATATATATATATATATATATATATATATATATATATATATATATATATATATATATATATATATATATATATATATATATATATATATATTACGTGCTAAACTTTTTAGCACCTCGTACCACAACGTCCGACCCCCCCCCCCCACCCCCATACACCACGTAGGTGTGTGACGTCTTTTTAAAAATTATATAATCTTTATAGAACATTTGTGTTCATTTTTTTAAAAATCTAGATTGTTAGATATAAGTAAAGTAAATATAGGTTAAAATTTTGCGATTTATAGCAAATCTTTCTCTTCAAACCCGTATGCTAAAAAGCCGTTCAATTAAACCAGGAAAAAAAATTATAACATGTAATGAGAAAGAAATAGATCAAATACGTAAGCAATAATCAACAGTAAAAATAAAGGTACAATAATCAATTATTTATTTTTACAAAACTCCAAACTGCTTCGTTTGTCTCCCTTATATTATCTCATGACAGCGTTAACTCCCCTGTTCACGATTTACTTTTTCCTTTCGGCTATTTTTCCCCTTAAAATAACTCTCCAGCTCTAATTGGATTTTCAGAATCATCGAATCCTTCAATAACTAACTCACCGTTCCTCAACATCTATAAATAATTCACCAAACACACAAAACTCCTCCCTTTAAAAAAACATCACTTTTGATTATTTTTTTCATCGAAGTATTTTCAATTTTATTTACACAATAAATTTACCATTTTAATAGTTTAAGAACGTTTTACAAGATAATACTAGTTTATTAAAAAAAACATTTTTAATTAGTAAAGATCAAATTATTGAAAAAAAAAAACAACCTATGATCTAACACCCCTCCTCCCACATTCACCAGTCTCATAGTTCCCAAACAACAATACAAAGTGAGGAAAATAAGCCCCACATCACCGCGAACCCATGTACTATGTTGATGGAAAACAGCAGGGAGGGGAGAAACGATAAAAGCCGCAATAACAAAAATCTATAACCTGCTGGTGGGCTGGGTCAGCAAAATCAAACAAAAAACAGAACCAAGCATTCAAGTCAAATGTCACTAGCGTACACAATCTGTGCAATGCTAAGTGATGTATTGTGGCGAGGTACAAGGGGCAGTTTAGATAGACGCTTAGAACATTATATATATATATATATATATATATATATATATATATATAAACAAACATAAATGTGTGTATATATGCACGTGTTTGTGTATACAGATTTATATTTAGGCTACATTTAAATCATAGAGCATATATGATTATACATGCATGTATGCATACATACATACATACATACATACATACATACATACATACATACATACATATAAATACATACACAACCTATAAAATATAAGATGTATAATAAGATTGGTATTTAGGCTAGGCTGTATATACATTATTGTATATACAATGTGTATGGACAAGGTTTGTGTTGGCTTGGTTGAAGGGAGAAAAGGAGTCAGTAGAGATTAGCCAAATAAAAGTTGAGACTATTAGGATAATAAAAGTTTATATATATATATATATATATATATATATATATATATATATATATATATATATATATATTTATATATATATATATATATATATATTGTTAACGGTAAAGAAATATAAAGTGGTAATAATAGGTATTGGTACTAATTGGTATAATCAGTAAAATCAGTGAAATGCTGGTATTCAACCGGTAAGAGGGTCTGTGCCGCTTCTTTACCGGGAATATAGATTCTAGTATTGTATAACTAGAGGTAATATTATTAAGGTCTGATGACTAAGGGTCAATTCAATGCCCAGAGTTTACAGCCTTATTAAAATGATAATTGGTTCTTACCAGGTCCGATGACCTCTTGTCTCTGGCAAGGGTTTACGGCCGGTTAATAAAATAAAATTAAAATAGCAGGTCCGATGACTACGGGTCAACTCAATGCCCGCAGTTTACGGCCTGTAGTAAAATAGAATGAGGCTGTGTATAATATAATATCTACTGCTCCGTGGCTGACACACGTGCAGGATAAAGGTAGTAAAAAAGGTAACTGAAATATCTACTCAACTGCCACGTGGAATTACGTCACAGGCAGGAATAGTTTAGGTCAAATAAGTATTTAAATGCCCTGTGTGCTAAGACACGGACAGTGTAAAGTTTAGTTACGTAGATCAGGTAAGTTATCAACTGTCACATGGACTAAGCCACGAACAGGGTAACAGTGTACAGTAACAGTATGCATAACAGCAAGATAATATATATGGTATTTATTGAAACTAGTTTTACAATGCTAATCAACTAAGCATATAAAAATTGGTAAAGTAAACGTAAGAAATAATAGTAAAACCAAACCCAAAACACGTGGAGGTCGGGCCGACGGCCCCAACGCCGCGTGTGACACCACCAGCTGAGCTCAGTGCTGGGAGAGTGCGAGATTTCTTTGTTGCATCCCCTTATATGCCTCAACATTGGCGGTGTGTCACGTGGACAAACTAGCCAACTAGAGAGGGGCCTGCGAGGGGGACGAAAGATAGGAATGTACGTAGTTGTATAGAGGGGGGGGGGGGGAAGTATAGAGCAGGTAAGGGGTGGTGTAAGAATAACGTGGAGCTAGGCCTAAACGGTTTTACCGTCACATATATCATACTTTATAAGCTATATATTTTTAACGTGTAAGAATCCGCATGTATGTGTATCTGCTTGTTCGCGTCTGTGTGAGTAGACCAAAGTGTCCTAGAGGCTCCAGGTTATGAGAAATGGAAACTCTCAGCTGCCGGTCTAGCCCGACGAGTCAGCGAATCTGTGGAACCAGCCAAAGGACGAGCCTGGAGCCGAGGGGATAAAGCTGGCTCTCACTTTACAGGCGCGTGCAACTCAATCAACTCACACTGACATTATCAGCTCAAAAATAAATTGGTCAGAGGTAAAGAGGGGGAGGGAGGGGAGTGATAGAAGAGGGCGGGACGCAATGGCAGATGAGTTGAAGAGGGGCGAAGGGTGAAGGTGAAGAGGAGCTTACATATAGAGGATGAAGAGAAGACAGAAGAGGAGTACGGGTGGGAAGGAAAAAACGGTCAGGTTTTGAGGAAAAAGGAGAGGGGCGGAGGGACAAGAAAAAAAATGAATCGTTTTTTTTTTTAGAAAACGAACAAGGAAGGGGGGGGGGGGTCAACTGATTGTTGACATCGGGGGAAAAAAATTCCCTGACAGCTTGGGTCAGCTTCCAGAAAGCGACCTGGACAACTGGACATGAGCAGATTTGTCCAGTCAGGACAACTGGACATGAGCAGATTTGTCCAGTCAGAGACCTGGCCAACTGGACATGGGCAGATTTGTCCAGTCAGAGACCTGGCCAACTGGACATGGGCAGATTTGTCCAGTCAGAGACCTGGCCAACTGGACATGGGCAGATTTGTCCAGTCAGAACACAAAGCGGGAGTTTTTATTAAACACGAGGGGAGAGACGGCGAACGGCTGTGAGGGGGGGGGGGGACGACTGGGGGGACGACGGACATAGGGAAGGGGAGAGGTGACCAATAGTATGAGATGGGAATATGGGTGGTGGGGGCACATATGAAGACGAAGGAAATAGTACATTAGCACTCAGGAACATAGGCAGGAGACTGGAACTTAGACAGGGGAGAGGAATATGAGTGGGGGACAGTGTGGTAGTCGGGAACATGAATAGAGACAGGAACATGAACAGTACACGGGAACATGAACAAAGACAGGAACATGAAAAGAAGACAGGGACATGAACAGAGACAGGAACATGAACAGTACTCGGGAACATGAGCAGTACACGGGAACATGAGCTGTACACGGGAACATGAGCTGTACACGGGAACATGAGCAGTACACGGGAACATGAACAGTACACGAGAACATGAACAGTACACGGGAACATGAGCTGTACACGGGAACATGAGCTGTACACGGGAACATGAGCAGTACACGGGAACATGAACAGTACACGAGAACATGAACAGTACACGGGAACATGAGCAGTACACGGGAACATGAGCTGTACACGGGAACATGAGCAGTACACGGGAACATGAACAGTACACGAGAACATGAACAGTACACGGGAGCATGAGCAGTACACGGGAACATGAGCAGTACACGGGAACATGAGCAGTACACGGGAACATGAACAGTACACGAGAACATGAACAGTACACGGGAGCATGAGCAGTACACGGGAACATGAGCAGTACACGGGAACATGAGCAGTACACGGGAACATGAACAGTACACGAGAACATGAACAGTACACGGGAGCATGAGCAGTACACGGGAACATGAGCAGTACACGGGAACATGAGCAGTACACGGGAACATGAGCAGTACATTGGAACATGAGCAGTACATTGGAACATGAAATGGAAAATAAGCAGAAGACAAGAAGATAATCTGGAGAAGGGAACACACGCCGCAGCGGGGAACACAGGCAGGGGCCAGGAACTAGACAATAAACGAGTACCATTACCTCTTGTCCCATCCCTAACTCTAACCTTAGCATTTTACCGTAAACCCAAATATATCCTTGACTTATGTCCTGAAACTTAACACTAATACTAAATAATACTAGTTTGAACAAACAACAACAACAATGTATTAATCTGTCAATGTTTAATAAAATTGAACAGATAAATATCGTGAAAGGTGCGTATAAAAAGTCCATGTTTTGAAATACTGTGTTGGATTAAACTTGGGACTGTCTGATTAACTAACCATTCAAGAACAGATACAGATCGATACATGCCTTAATGTGAGAGATTGGGCACAGAAACGACCAATGACACAAGACATTTCTATAAGTGGAGTAAGGTTTATGTCATGATTTTATACTAGGGCTAGTAAAAGCATAATATGAGCTTATAATAGACCTAAATTATTGCGTATAAAGCTATATTATTTGTATTCAAAATTCGTGTTTATATCTCTATTCTGGCGTTTTTATTTGCTAAAGAAAATAATTGCTTTTAACTTTTTGATTGGCATATGCCAATTAACCTGTCAATTACTGCTCCTATTTGGGCACGTGACGTAACACGCCCCCCCCCCCCCGTAAACACGGGCGACAAGTGGCCAGTTCCGACGAGCTGGGATGAGGTTAGTCATGAGGTGATAGCCGGCCTTGATGTCGCGAGCCCAGACAAATAAGTACGGACCGTCACTGTGACAGCCAAAGGGAGATAATGGATGGATAATTCAATGTCGTGACAGGGTACAGGGGAGATCACCGCAAAGCTAGTGAAATTATTAACGACATAACGTAATAATACGATGGTTATACTTTCTTCTTTTTGTTAGATTAAGCGTAGATAAAAGTTTACATGAACAAAGATAAATATAAAACAACACTTTAATTTATAACCATTATTAATAAAGAAGTAAAATAAATGCAAAATTTAAAAAGGATGTATATTTTGTTCAAGTTCAGTGTACTTACGTTGTGAGTATTCTTACAAAATAGTTTGTTTTTTACTTTCGTTGTTACCTAATATTTTTCTATAATCCCAAATGGAGTGACTTCCAGAATCTAAAGAGTCATGACCTGTTTTCCTAATTATTTAAGGTCAACAACAATTTCTAATATTATAGTATTGGATTACCTGTATTTTAATAATTATATTATTAGACTAGATCTAGATCTACTTATTAACAGTTGAGTTGGATCTGGATTTGCTTTTTATTTGGTGTTGAAGATGAAGTTCACTCCCAGCATGAAAATTGCCGTAGGGTAGACTGCAGTTGTTGCTGTTGGTTTGAGCAGTTTTGTTTTAGCAAGGGACTCAGTGGCAGAGGCGTAGCCACACTTCCCGGCTCCCGGGGACAAACTCTCAATTTGGCGCCCACCCCAAATTAATTTTTATATTTATAATGCAAAACTGCAGCTAAAATGATTTTTTTTCCCAACCCATTTTGGCGCCCCCTTGGGTCGGCGCCCGTGGACATATGTACCCCCTTCCCTCGCTAGGCCTCCGCTCAGTGGTTAGCAACAGAAAAGCATTGTTAGACATGAAAAGGATACGAGACCAAGCAAAGAATGAAGCAGAAATTGGAATGGAAAGAAAAGCAGAATAGAGAGAACTAAATCCAGCTGCTGAAATGGTTTGATAGTAATTGTGAGCTGTATTTATTGTAATATAGTTGAAATTTAATATTTCAATATGATGTTCATTGTTTTATGTACATTAAAATCAAACATCCATAATGCCAAATCTATTTCAGCCCCACTTACAAAAATATACCCCCTCAACCCAACCCACCGAACAGATTGTTGAATCATTATTTAATTACACAATTACTTTTTTTTTAAGGTTAAAGAATAAAATTATAATTAAACGTTTTGTATTATTTATAAGTAAACCATCTTAAATGAAATAAAGTACACGAGCCGACCCGCGGCATATCATACGCCGCTATTTAGTTGTTTTATTTTCTACTTTTCAGTAATTCATAATTTGTGAATTCGACAGTACCAAAGCTGCCACTGAAAATATTTGCTTTAAAACACTATCAGTAGGTCGTTAAGGACGATACTACCCCCACCCTCCTTTCCCCCAACCCCTACCCTACACCCCCCCCCGTGAAAGCAGCCTCCTCTTAGTTACCTCCCCTAAGTTTAAAATCGTTTCAGACTAAATTATCTGTCCCTAATAGCCCTCACTAAACCCGGCTCCATGAATGTTAACATTTAGCGTGAACCACAGCTCACCAGACCATGTAGGGGTGGGGTGGTAGGGAGCGCGCTTACAGCTTGTTTTCTAACGTCTCCCAGAAGAGAATTATATAGATGACTGAAAGAAGTATTAGTATTGTAAATCTGTATTACCCATCACAATCTGATGAGAACAACTGTAATACTTAAGCGAACAATGCGCACTACGCTGTAAATTACACGCCTGAGGCAAAAGAAACAACAACAACAAAACTACAAAGAAAAGCAATTATATTCACCACACCCTCTAAAAATTATATGAATAATGAAGGCCCAATTTTTGGACTTTCACTACCCCGATTAACCACCCCCCCCCCCCAACCCCACAACATCACATTTTGCGTTAATTAATTATTTAAACTCCCACGACTTATTACGCTAATAAATCATAGTGAGTGAATGAAGGATGTAAATCGGTATCAGTCCGCACAAGCCGATGATAAAAGTTGTAATACTAAAGCGAGCAGGTAGGTAGGGCAAACTGATGCTGTAAATAAGTCTGAAACAATTAAAAAGGAGTAAAAAAAATAGAAGGGGATGAAATGTAAATAAAAACAAACATAACATAATAGAAGAAAAGAATACAAATAGTTCAAGGGAAGGTGGTGAAGCTGTAACAATTCTCAAAGTAGAGAATAATTTGAGAACAGGGTTTCTTTCAGGCATCTCTGGCGTGAGGAGGGGGGGGAGTGGCTAATAGAGTTTATTAAGAAAATATACACTTTAACCAGTGTCTCCCCATAAAGTTTCAAATGCCCCCACTTCCGGGGAGAAAAAGTCTGAAAGAAACACTGAGAACCACCGCTAATTAAGTTAAGCTTATGTAGCCAAACAAAAAAAAATGTGAATAGATAACAAACACCATTTACCCCTGCCCTGGATGCTATCTGTGGTTTCTAATTTCTGTTTCGTTACTACCATCAGAACGTTAAGTACTGAACCTAGAATACAGTGGGACCGACCCACTTGTTAATTTCTAGCGTCCATCAACAGTTCACTTCGCCCAATGCGCTGGATAAAGAGAAACCGCGGGCAGTTTACACACAATAACCTGATTATTTCCCCTTTTAAAACCCGATAACTCCGGCAATTGATTACAATAACACAGACGCGCGGGAATTGATCGCGTCATAACAAACACATTAAACACACGAGTTACTGACCTTGGATCGCGTCATAACAAAAACATTAAACACACGAGTTATTCACCTTGGATTACGTCATTATAAAAACATTCAACACACGAGTTACTAACCTTAGATCGCGTCATTATAAATACAAGTCAACACACGAGTTACTAACCTTGGGTGGTTTGAAGGGATACTCCGCTGAAAAATGAATATCCAAGAAGAACACGCCCCCTTCATACACACTTCCGGTGGGACCGAGTATAGTCGATGCCCATTCATACAGATTATCCCCCTTGGGTCCGGCGCTGAAACAAGAGAGACAAATATAAATTATTCAACCAATCGGCAGCGCATGTTTATAAGCTCGGCTAAGCTGTGTCTATAGGGGCTTAGTAGGGCTGTGTGTATGGGGGTCTTAGTGGGGTTGTGTCTATAGGGGCTTAGTAGGGCTGTGTGTATAGGGGTCGTAGTGGGGCTGTGTCTATAGAGGCTTAGTAGGGCTGTGTGCATAGGGGTCGTAGTGGGGCTGTGTGTATAGGAGTCGTAGTGGGGCTGTGTGTATAGGGGTCGTAGTGGGGCTGTGTGTATAGGGGTCGTAGTGGGGCTGTGTGTATAGGGGTCGTAGTGGGGCTGTGTGTATAGGGGTCGTAGTGGGGCTGTGTGTATAGGAGTCGTAGTGGGGCTGTGTGTATAGGGGTCGTAGTGGGGCTGTGTGTATAGGGGTCGTAGTGGGGCTGTTTGTATAGTGGTTATAGTGGGGCTGTGTGTATAGTGGTTATAGTGGGGCTGTGTGTATAGGGGTCGTAGTTGGGCTGTCTATAGGGGTTATAGTGGGGCTGTGTGTATAGGGGTCGTAGTGGGGCTGTGTGTATAGGGGTCGTAGTGGGGCTGTGTGTATAGGGGTCGTAGTGGGGCTGTGTGTATAGGGGTCGTAGTGGGGCTGTGTGTATAGGGGTCGTAGTGGGGCTGTTTGTATAGGGGTTTTAGTGGGGCTGTGTCTATAGTCTATAGGGGTCGTAGTGGGGATGTGTCTATTGGAGTCGTAGTGGGGCTTTTTCTATTGGGGGTCTTAGTGGGGCTGTCGAACTATGTAACTGCTACTACTAGATCTACGCCAACATGAGCCTGGCTAAATTAAATAGGCAGCTATTGGGCGTTATAACGCTAGATAGCTCGCCACTAGATAAATACAAGTTAGGCTAACTAGGTTGTCAGTCTATAAATACGAGGCTAATTAACTAGCCACTAGCTATATAAGGGGCTAACGAAGTAGCCACGGGGTCAATAGGAGACTAAGTAGCTATTAGGTCTGTAAGGGGCTAACAGGGTAACTAATAGATCAATAAAGGCGTATCTATCTAACCACTGTCTATAAGGAACTGGCTAGCGAATTCAGCCTTAACTAAATAGTAGCTAGAAGACCAATATATGCTGTAAGAATAAGATGGACTATTTCAAACAGGGAACGCCGAATTGGAAGCAGCGAGACCTAGTACCATTTCCTTACCGGAAGCAAAAATACCCGGTATCTCTTGCCTACCGGAAGCAACAAGACCCGGTATCTCTTGCCTACCAGAAACAAGACCCGGTATATCTTGCCTACCGGAAGCAACAAGACCCGGTATCTCTTGCCTACCGGAAGCAGCAAGACCCGGTATCTCTTGCCTACCGGAAGCAACAAGACCCGGTATCTCTTGCCTACCGGAAGCAACAAGACCCGGTATCTCTTGCCTACCTGAAGCAACAAGACCCGGTATCTCTTGCCTACCAGAAACAAGACCCGGTATCTCTTGCCTACCAGAAACAAGACCCGATATCTCTTGCCTACCGGAAGCAACAAGACTGTGAAGATGTTCAGAGAACAGCAAGCAGCTGATTCTCTTTCGGAATAGCTAATGTAACTATGAAAACAGCAACGACACCGTAATTTTCTACCTTAATTTCAATGCACAGTTCCATGTAAAATAAAATGATAATAATGGATGGCAAGACGTTATTATTCACAGCCCTACCGGAAATAGGAAAAAATAAGTGAGTATACCGGATGTGGCTAGAGTTCAGTGCTCAAAAGTAAACATCTAGACTTCTTTAATTTCAGAAAAAAAAAAAAAGTCCGTAAAATATCAAGAAAACATAAGTTTTCCCTCATGCTATACCCCCCTCCCTCATACGCTGTTCACATTTTCTAATGCTTCAAAGAGAAAAAAAAAAAACTAGACGCCAATGTAAAAATGGACATACGCTAAGACGGCGGCCAGCAGTTAAAAACCCCTCACAAACAGACGGATCAATACGGGAAATGAAACAGCGGCTAGCCTCCCCTGGTGAATAAAACATAAGCGTACTGTCCCCTTATTTGGAGAACCAGCGAGCCACTTAGCTTGTATCTATGTCACTATTTGTCGAAAAAAAAAACAACTCAAACATCTCATGTCGAGACACGTAGGCTAATTATTTAAATACTATCGTGAACTATTCCGTTAGAAGGTGCCGGGTTGCTGTAGTTAATCGTCAGGTAACTGAATCCTCTCAAGTATGTGTTAGGATTAGTGTAAAAAAAAATGGGACAGGTGAGAGGGTTAGGATAATGTATTTATATTTAATCCTAACTTTGTTTTCTGGTGATTTATTTGTATCGATTTGCTAGATCAAGCTGTTAGGAAACGATCACGTGGTACCGTATAACGGATTAATAATAATAATATTAATAATTTAAAAAAAATTAGTTTATTTCCTACGAATTTAAGTAGGTAAGTCTTGCTTTAGGAATTGGCGGTCCAGTGGGCAGATGAGCCTGGCGTTCTATAGTGTAGATGAAAAAAGACTCGGTTTCCGTGACCTCGGCCACGCGTACTTTTCCCAAACTAAGTCAAATACCCATCAGAGTTTGGTGCAATCAGGGACTACCTAAGGACTTGAACCAAGGATCCGAACTCAAGGCTTACAGGCTTCCAGCCGTGCGCTCTACCACCAAAACCACACCGTCTTCTTACCAACAAATGCGCGCATAGTTTATTGGTTTCCAATATCAGCCTTAAAATATCGATTATTTAAAATTTAAAACAACAGGAGGGGGCGTGGGGGTTAATAGAAGCGGAATTAAATTCTCCAGACATAACACGTCCATCAGGGTTAAACAGCTGGGATTCGATTATTTTTTTTTTCGTTCGGCTTGTTTTGACGGCGATTGTATTTCAGTCTACATCATTAGTTTGCCTAGGTAAACGGGAAAACCCGACACACACGTTCACAATAGCGTTGTTGATGTTTCTAGAGCATCACAGGAAGAAAAATATTAGCACGCCTTTTAGGATTTGGGTTAACCGTGTACGCGTGGTTTAAAAACATCGACACAAAAAAAAAAATTATCTGAAAATTACATTTTTTTTTCATGATTGTTATTTTACTATTAACTATCAATGAAGCAACCATTTCGTTTTGATATTTCTGAGAAAGTAGATAGAACTTATAGCTGTTACCATTTACTTTTTTTGGGTTGAAAATATACTAGTATACTAACCTAGCGATCACTTTCGTATTATCTCTATCACTAAACTAACCCAATCCTTACTCTAGTCTCAATCGTTATCTTAATCTAGCTAAACCTCTTGTATAGCACATTGGAATTAAAGTTTATTTTGTGCTGTCTTTCTACAACTGGTACATTATGTTTATCATTTCACGTCAAGTTAATAGATAGGATAAGGAGATGTAGTTGTGACGTATTCTAAATTTAATCGCACGTATCAGCACATACATATAACACCACAGCACATAGATAAAAACACAAACATATGACTAAACCACATTCAAAATATCGGAGCACATAAACGTGGACGTACACCACATCATATAGACAAGAACACACACATATGACATACCCAAAACCCCAATGAATAGATAAAAACACACATAAACCATATACCAGAGATCAGTGTGCAGAAATGAATTACTTACACCACATGTAAATAGTACACAGAAACGTATGACGCATACCACATCTAAATCAGTTCACACAAACTTATGACGTACACACATCTAGTAGATCAGTGGACAGAAACGTATAGCGTATACCACATCACATAGATAAGAACACACAAACATGATGTAACCAAAGCCCCATACAATCTATAAGAATACGCGTACACCATATAGGGCCCTACATCAGATCAGTGAGCAGAAATAAATGACATACACCCAATCTTATATATCAGTGCACACAAACTTATGACGTACACCACATCTCCTAGATCAGTGCACACAAACTTATGACGTACACCACATCTACTAGATCAGTGCACACAAACTTATGACGTACACCACATCTCCTAGATCAGTGCACACAAACTTATGACGTAAACATCCAATAGATCTGACCACAAATATAACAATAGACCCAAAAAAATCCATCGCTTATCTCTAGCTATCACAGACTGGCTTCCCCCTGAATGAAAAAATAAAATTCTCCTGAGCTATTAATCAAAACACTGACCCATTGGGGATGTTCTCAGAGCGAATGTGTGTGTATGGGGGGGGGGGGGGGGGGGGGGGGGGAAGGGAATTCTGTCTGGTGGATGGCCACATTTTTTATAATATAATTATATCACAAAATTAGGGGTGAGTTCTAATACATAAGTATTTACGTGACCTGCATAATTTGTCCGACGGCCTGGCTAACCAAAAAGTCCCGAGTTCGGATCCCGCACGCTATCAACTATATCTGCTGAATACCTGATTCAGTTGAGGAAAAGTAAAGGCGGCCGGGCATAGAATTATCCAGACTATCTATTTAAACGCCGAGGTTTCGGAAAGAGTAAATATCTTCTTCACTTGCCCCATGGATCGAAAGGATAGAATAGGTATGTTTTATGTTTATTTTTTTTTTTTTTTTGCAAATTTGAAATAAAGGAAAATAATTACGAGTCGACTGCGGGTCAAACAATGTAGCCACGGCACTGTTAAACAGAGGTAGTGTTCAACCAACAGAAGGTCGAACGTGGCACGCGTTTCTCAAAATTAAACACCGTGGATGGAGTGGTCGAGTGGCAGAGCCGACCAGTACTCTCCGCATAGGTTTGAGTTCAGTCTTCGTTTTACTCGTGTCAAGACAATTATCATGACGTATCATTAATCATGTTTAGACCTGAAGACGGGCCCATAACCTGACATCCGGTATTGCCATCAACATTGGGGCTTTAATATGTAGTTGATTTGATGATGGCCGTCCAGACGAGAGATACATTTTGTCAATTGTATTGGTAACCACACTCTACTTCCCCCCCCCCTACTCTACTTCATGCAATAACTTAACATCCTCGTTTTTCACAAGGTGGACTGCTAGGAAGGTCACTATAGTAATGACGGGGTGTAATACATACAAGGTATCTCCAATAATTATATGACTTTGTTGTAACGACGGGGTGGCTTAGTAACAAAGACCAATTGTAATTGCTAACAGATGACAAATGACCACCGGTGACTTTGAAATAATGTGGATATGACTGCGATAATGGTGATATGACTGCAATTGTATGGATATGACTGCAATAATATGGATATTACTCCAACAATATGGATATGACTGAAATAGTTACGAGCTGACTGTACTAATTACGAGCTGACCTTGCAATACCGCCCCATTGACCCATAGACCGGAGACGAGTGCTTGAAATGCCTTGGTGTCTTTAAATGAATCTGGAAGATCACATCGATTTGGTCTGAGCTTGAAGACCAGACAAGTTTAAGACAGATGTGTCTGAGCTTGAAGACCAGACAAGTTTAAGACAGATGTGTCTGGGGTGAAGACCAGACAAGTTTAAGACAGATGTGTCTGAGCTTGAAGACCAGACAAGTTTAAGACAGATGTGTCTGAGCTTGAAGACCAGACAAGTTTAAGACAGATGTGTCTGGGGTGAAGACCAGACAAGTTTAAGACAGATGTGTCTGAGCTTGAAGACCAGACAAGTTTAAGACAGATGTGTCTGAGGTGAAGACCAGACAAGTTTAAGACAGATGTGTCTGAGGTGAAGACCAGACAAGTTTAAGACAGATGTGTCTGAGGTGAAGACCAGACATGTTTAAGACAGATGTGTCTGGGGTGAAGACCAGACAAGTTTAAGACAGATGAGTCTTGGGTGAAGACCAGACAAGTTTAAGACATATGTGTCTGAGGTGAAGACCAGACAAGTTTAAGACAGATGTGTCTGGGGTGAAGACCAGACAAGTTTAAGACAGATGAGTCTTGGGTGAAGACCAGACAAGTTTAAGACAGATGTGTCTGGGGTGAAGACCAGACAAGTTTAAGACAGATGTGTCTGGGGTGAAGACCAGACAAGTTTAAGACAGATGTGTCTGGGGTGAAGACCAGACAAGTTTAAGACAGATGTGTCTGGGGTGAAGACCAGACAAGTTTAAGACAGATGTGTCTGGGGTGAAAACAAGACAAGTTTAAGACAGATGTGTCTGGGGTGAAGACCAGACAAGTTCAAGACAGATGTGTCTGGGGTGCTCGGCCAAACGAACCCCAATTCACTGATGCTTTTCTATGCACATTTTTTTCAAAGCTTTTAGAGCAGCGTTGTAAAATTGTCTGAACACTCTACCCGCATTTCATCGACTTTTTATATGTACTAAAAATAATGTTAACACATTTAAAACACTAGTTAAATAATATTTTAAAAAATCAACCGTTTATAAGGAAATACTGACACGTAGCGATGTATAATGTACTTTCTTTTTAGCAACATAATCATCGAATACGTCAAATACCAATGATGAAGGTGTTTCGTGGTATATTAATGATGGCGTTTTTCGCTGTATATTAAAGGCGTTTCATGTATTAATGAAGGGGGATTTCATGGTTTATTAATGAAGGTCTTTCATGGTGTATTAATGAACAATTTTTAAAGCGTACTAGTAAAGCAATAAAGGTGTAATAAAGACTAGTTTAAGATAAGTCATTAATCGATAGATGGACCCATTTAGTACGATGTGTGTGTGTGTGTGTGTTGAAGTGCGTTGTGTAATGTGGGCTTGTGTGGGTGTGTTTGTGTAAAGACTAGACTACAGGTTTATTATCTGCAAGTGTGTTGTTCTCTGTGTGTGTGTGTGTGCCTGTAAAGAACAGGCTACGGGAAAATGGAGGACCAGTATATTACAAACCTAGACTACGGGCCGGGCAAAGACGGACCAGAATATGCCTACTACGTGCGGACGATGGACCAATACATTAAAACTAAACCTAACTAGCTCAGCTCCAACAGTACAGGGAAAACCCGCCTAGCCGTGGGTCTATTTGCTGACACACAGTAATGACGGCCTGTTATCGGCCTTGCTGACCCCACCCACCCTCCTGCCTCCCAGCCGGTGGAGATACAAAGATACTATTTATAACATTTATTTTCGGTTATGATAAAATAAACATTATTTTATTATATGTGAATGTTTATTCTAAAATAAAACTCTTGAGTCAACCGTCGTATAAAACCACATGTATATAAACCCAAACAAAGCAATGATCGATGCACTAAACTTTTGTCTACATGGATGTCTCGAGATTAGATATATATATAACTTATTTCCACTTAAGTCCTAGATGTCTCGAGATTATATATCATGAATATCTACGCAGTATATAACATCTCGAGAAGATAGAAATAACCTTCAGTACATAGTTCTATATAGATAGACTCAATGTAAACCATTTCCTGTCTAAATAGTCGTCTCGAGACTCTATATAACCAACTTCCTGCCTCTAGTTCATAGCCATCTCGAGACTCAATTGTCACTATATAACAAACTTCCGGCCTCTTGTACACAGCCAACTCGAGACTAATATAAACAACTTCATCTCTGCAATACATAGTCATCTCGAGATTCCATATAACCAGCTTCTAGCCTCTAGTACATAGCCATCTCAAGCATAATAAAAACAACTTCCTGCCTTCAATACATAGCCATCTCGAGACTAATATAAATAGTTTCATGTCTACAGTACATAGTCATCTCGAGACTCAATTGTCACTAAATATAACCACTTTCCGGCCTCCTGTACACAGCCAACTCGAGACTAATATAAACAACTTCCTCTCCGCAGTACATAACCATATCGTGACTCGATATAACCAGCTTTCTGCCTCCAGTACATAGCCATCTCGAGACTAATATAAATAGCTTCTTGTCTGCAGTACATAGTCATCTCGAGAGTCAATATTCACTTAATATAACCAACTTCCGGCCTCCTGTACATAGCCAACTCGAAACAACTTCCTGCCTGCAGTACATAGTCATCTCGAGACTAATATAATCAACTTCCTGTCTGCAGTACAAATAGACCTCGAGACCACTCTTGATGACACACAACCATGCACAAAGAGCTAAGACAAAGTCGGAGCAGCAATGTCATGTTTACAGCAAAAGTACCCAGCGGTGGACGTCAACTAGCAGCGGCTTCAGTACCGCTTCCCATCACCCACTTCATCTCTTTCAAACGTCTGAAACGCAATCCGCTTGCAACCTAAACACAAATCGATAATGCTCTTGACATATTTTCTAGCTCTCGAGCAGGAGGGGAGGTAATCTCTCACTTCCCTTCCTTCCCAGTCATCTCCCCTTGGTTGTTTATGCGAGATCTGGCTGTTTTTCAATTTTCTACTCCCTGCCTGGTTAACGAAGCGTAAAGAAGCCATCATAAGCCCATATAAAGCACGGAGATGCCCCACATAAGCCCTGACAATACATGTACACACAAGGGACCCCAGACAAGCGACGGTAAATATTTTTTTTATCGGGTGTCACAATGGAACAGACACCACACTGACGAACAAAACGAGACAGTTTTTTTAAAATATTCAATGTTTATCTACCTGTATATCTTTCTATATATCTACATATCTGTATATCAACCTTTCTATTCATCTATCTACCTGTCTACCTGTCTGTCTACATTTGTCTGTCTACCTGTCTGTCTATCTATCTATCTATCTATCTATCTATCTATCTATCTATCTATCTATCTATCTATCTATCTATCTATCTATCTATCTATCTATCTATCTATCTATCTATCTATCTATCTATCTATCTATCTATCTATCTATCTATCTATCTATCTATCTATCTATCTATCTATCTATCTATCTATCTATCTATCTATCTATCTATCTATCTATCTATCGATCCATCCATCCATCCATCCATCTAGCTGTCTATCTATCTACCTAGCAATCTGTCTACCAATCTATCTCAGTATCTGTCAATCAATCTATCTATCTGTCTATATATCTATATCTATATTTGTATTAAGAAAAACTATTTTAAAAACATTGATTTTATATAATATGTTCACTTCTTCCAAAGCTTATTTTTACAACCCACATATGTAATTAGGCGTAGATAAATAGTTATATTTGTCTGGCCTCGGCAACAGCAATTTCAAATCTAATTTATGGCATGCTGCTTCATTAGACCCGTCCAAAGATTTCTAAGAGAAATGTTTGCATTCAGCTCGCTTTTTGTTTGTTCAATAAGAGTTTTTTTTTCTTTAAAAAAAAAAAGATAAAAATCGAATAATGATAATACATTTAGTCATTGGGTACAGGATTTTTATCAACCTGACACTTCAATCATAAAATACAGCAGTTTGTTTTTCAATGAATAGAATTTTAATGAATATAATTTTGATTAATATAATTATAATAAATATAATTTTAATGAATATAATTTTAATGTTTATAATTGTAATGAATATAATTGTAATGAATATAATGTTAATAAATAAAATTGTAATGAATCTAATGTTAATTAATATAATTTTAATTAATATAATATTAATTAGTATAATAGTTTTAATTAATATAATTTTAATAAATATAAAACAACCTAGCCTATTGGTAGTTACCTTCATACATTGGTATAAAATTATTTCACAACACATCTATAATTTAATACTAATATATCAAGTAAGGTTTCGTTATATTAGGTCACATTACTTTAAATTTAAATTGTATAAGGATTCAGCTTAGAAAAGTACTGGTTTAAAACATAACTCGAGATACTATTTTAATGTATATGCTAAATGAATGAGATCTACCAAGTCTAAAGAAGAGCTAACTATGTTCAATAAAAGTAGACTGGCCTAAATAAAGGTAAAATATTGTCTTATGTTTCATACCAAATCAGCATCAAGCCGATTTAGGCTATGTAATGAGTGTGGTAGTTATTACAATTTTAATTAATCAAAGTATATGACTAATTAATTAGTTAATTATTTACTGGAATCAAATTAAACTGGTCAGACGAGTCTCCACGATCGGAATAAAGAAATCGCACGGCGTGTAGTTATATGTTACACTTCGCGATATCACTTCATCATACCACTTTTCTTTCAGTTTTAAACGAATAATTAATTAAAAAATTAAATTATGGTCATGTCACTAAAAAGTCCAATTAGCGAAAAAAAGCATTAAAACCCTAATTTAAACTAGAAACAATTAAAAGTATAATAAATTTAAAAAAAAAAAGTAAAATTAATAAACTAAAACAACAACCTCACATCCCTTGCCGGTTTCGCTATTTGAACTAAAAAAACCGGGAGTGATCTCCACTAAACTTTCTCGAATATTCTTATATAAACCAACAGGGGATGGGAACTCGGGCTATTGACATGATTTTTAATCCATTTTAAATACTTAAAGTTTTAAAAATAGAATAAAATCTCGTAGACAAAATAATTGCACGCCAAGTGAACTAGTGAACGCCAAATAAAAAAGTGCACAATAGCGCGCAATATTATTAGTACTTTAAAAATTTACATTAGTTTTTTGAGAAATCGGAAGTAGCGTAAATTACTACTTCCGGTTAACGGAAATTACTCAAAATTTAACAGAAGGTAGAGAATTAGATCTTTTACTTACATGTGAAATTTCATTTATCTATCTGAAATAGTACTCAAGTTATAGGCTTTTGAAAAATTCAAAGTAGGAAAAGTACCACTTCCGGTTATCGGAAATCGCTCAAAAGTTGATACGGATCTACGATTTTGATAAAATACTTATATATGAAATTTCATCAACCTAGCTATAACGGTACTCAAGTAATCGTGTTTACACACGGACACACACACAGACACACAGACATACGGACAGAATTGCAAAGCCCAGTTTTTCAGACTGGATTACGCATAAAACCTCTTAATTTTGATAAATCTGGATTGATAATTTTTGCCCAATTAAAATAAGTCCTCTATACTTCGGATGTGATGAAGGACTGAGGTGTAATACGGTGAAAATTGTTAAAATTTCAAGTGATTTTTGTGCACGATTACAATACTTTCTCTATACTTCGTATATACGAGAAAGTAAAAAGTAACTAAAAAATCTGGCCAGTGATTACATTAAATTGATTAAAGCAAATGACTTCCCTGTCGTGCACATGGAGATGGAAGGGTCGCGTGCTCACGAGGACTATTAGTATGCTAATTTAGTCCCAGACGCGAGGGCTTAAAATATCAACATTTGAGGGGGGAAAGACGTAACGGAATAGGCTTAATGAAAGTAAATGCACCACTAACTGAAGCTGTTTCATACCGTATATGTTGATGGGTATGTTTGTCTTTGCGATACCTTTACCAGAATGCTTCAGTGATATGAGTAGTTTAGCGATACTAGAAAAATTAACGGTACTAACAGATTAGCGATGTTAGTAGATTAACGATACTAGTAGATTAACGGTACTAATAGATTAGAGATGCTAGTAGATTAACGATAAATTCAATTAACGTTACTAGTAAATCAACGGTACTAATAGATTAGAGGCGCTAGTAGATTAACGATAAAAGTCGATTAACGTTACTAGATCTAGTAAATTAACGGCACTAATAGATTAGCGATGTTAATAGATTAACGATACTTGTAGATCAACGGTACTATTAGCGATACTTGAGATTAACGATAAAAGTCGATTAACGTTACTAGTAAATTACCGGTACTAATAGATTTGTGGTAGTAAATTAATGATACGAATAGATTAGCAGTACTAAGAAATGAGCGGTACAAGTAACTTAACGATGCTAATAGATTAACAATACTAGCAGGTTACCGGTACAAACAGTAGACTTTTATGAACTACCTATTCGACGACTACAAAGGGAACTTGCATTCAGCAGCTAGCCCTGACCGTTACAGCATCGTAATCGGTCATTCTACCGCCATATGAAAAATTGATCTACGCCTAATCTATATAACCCCCCCCCCCCCCCCCCCCCACTGCTTTACCCTTTACACACTGTTCCAAAAAATATTCAAGAACTTAAATTCTCTTTACTACTCCCTACATTTTCTTTCACATTTCCTAAATCTCTCACCCCCCCCCCTCTCCAATTTCCAATATTTGCCCCTCAATTTTCCCATAAGCTGTACTACATATCGCTCTAGCCTTTGCGTCTAGTGCAGACCTTAACATTACAATTAAGTGTTCTGTAGTGAACCCATCTATGCGTTACGTATGTCGCCTAATTTGGCGCCCCTCTCCTATATTTAGCCTGTCCAACTACGACTTTACCTGTATGAAGCTAACCCAAAATATACGTATATAGCATAATTTGGCGCCCCTCTACTATATTTAGCCTGTCCAAAGACGACTTTACCTGTATGAAGCTAACCCAAAATATACGTATATAGCATAATTTGGCGCCCCTCTACTATATTTAGCCTGTCCAAAGACGACTTTACCTGTATGAAGCTAACCCAAAATATACGTATATAGCATAATTTGGCGCCCCTCTACTATATTTAGCCTGTCCAAAGACGACTTTACCTGTATGAAGCTAACCCAAAATATACGTATATAGCATAATTTGGCGCCCCTCTACTATATTTAGCCTGTCCAAAGACGACTTTACCGGTATGAAGCTAACCCAAAATATACGTATATAGCATAATTTGGCGCCCCTCTACTATATTTAGCCTGTCCAAAGACGACTTTACCGGTATGAAGCTAACCCAAAATATACGTATGTCGCATCATTTGGCGCCTCTCTACTATATTTAGCCTGTCCAACTACGACTTTACCGGAAATGCCGGATCACAAGAATCACGTGCAGACAAACGTGTACTCACCTACAGTTTGGTGGAGGATCTAACGTGATTTCTGCTAATTCCTTCTGTATTCTGGTGAGAAAAAAAAAGAGAGTTCAAAGTTATTAAAACTCACGTTTTCGCCCAGAGCAGTCTTAATGCAAATAGATAAATATATATAGAATTTTTATTTTAAATGTTACATTGTGACTGTTGACAAAAGAGATGACATTTATATTAGTGACAAAACGTAATTTAAAAACAATAATTTTAGATTTAAACCTACGTCACATAGAGAACCTAAACAGTTTTTGTTTTTTAAGTTAAAAAATTGAGAAAATCATTAACTATTGACTTATTGACTATGTAAGGCCTCATAACAAGTATTACCTTACATAATTATCGTGCAAAAATGTGAGAACCATTGATTTTACCCAACTGATAAAGATCAATGACCCCTATTAAATTAATGGAGGAACCATTGATTTTACCCAACTGATAAAGATTAATGACCCCTAGTATATTAATGTGAGAACCAGCTAATAAAGATCAATGACCAATGACCCTCCCCCCAGGTAGAGGAATGTGAGAACCATTGATTTCTCCCAGCTCATAAAGTACAATGACCCCCCCCCCCCATCAGTGTTCGATCGGGTGATTGAAGATAAGTTCAATAGTAGAAAAACTATCAGTTTTCAATAGACATTCAGGTGTCAGTAGGTAGGTGTCAATATTGACAGGCAGGTGTCTACTGATTGCATGTCGATATATTGACAAGGGTCGATACAGACAGGAATGTGTTAATATAGACAGGTGGGTGTCTACCGATTGCATGTCAATATATTGACAGGTGCCATTACAGGCAGGTAGGTGTCGATATAGACAGGTAGGTGTCGATATAGACAGGTGGGTGTCGATATAGACAGGTAGGTGTCGATATAGACAGGTAGGTGTCGATATAGACAGGTAGGTGTCGATATAGACAGGTAGGTGTCTGCCTCTTGCATGTCAATATATCGATAGGTGTTGATACAGACAGGTAGGTGTCGATATAGACATGTAGGTGCCGATATAGACAGGCAGGTGCCGATATAGACAGGCAGGTGGCGATATAGACAGGTAGGTGTCTAAGCAGTAGGCGTCAAATTCGACCCAGGCTGAGAGGTCTCCAGCGAAAACATGTCAAGCACGCATGAGCGTTCGGGTATCAGTGCTTAGATCACCACCTGGCCACGGACCGAGTCGATCTCAGATACATCAACAAGCCGATACTTGGGTGGTAACGATTCCAATACAATCTGGTCTTACATATGGGCGGTATCAAATGTTCTGCATGATAGGAAATTTACAATGACACGTCACAGTCACAAAATGTCTTAGTGGGTGGTAACGATTCCACTGGTGATATATGTGGAGGGGGTGGTATCGAATATTCTGACAGGAAATTTATAATGATACGTCAAACAATGTCTAGAGTGGGCGGTAACGATTCCACTGCATTATGGTGATATATGTGGAGGGCGGTATCGAATATTCTGACAGGAAAATTTATGATACGTCAAACAATGTCTGCGTGGGCGGTAACGATTCCACTGCTGTCTAGTCATATATGTACCGGTATCGAATATTCTGCATGACGGCGTTCACAATACGTCACACAAATGTCTGTGTGGGTGGTATCGATTCAGCTGCTGGTCCTACATAGGGGCGGTGTCGAATATCCTGCATAGCGCGACAATGACAATGGTAAATTGATCAGCGCAGCGATTGTATTCACCACAACAGTGATCTAAACATGGAAGGAATTCCTAATTCATGTTTTATTTAATTATAATCAATTTCATTCAAACAGGACGAATCGGATCGATAACTAATAAAATAACGGTACACATTTCCGTTAACAGGTACCACGAGACCATTTGTCTGTGATTAATTATTAGGCTAATTACAACAACTTCCCTACGGAAACAAGATTAAGATTTAACACTCAAAACTATCTTTAAACTGTAAATCCCTGACCTTAACACCTAAACCCTACCCCTAATCTCTGCATGATGACCCACAGATACCCACACAGATTTTTGTTTTAAAAAAAAAAGGTTATTGTAAATTTGTTAACTGACAAGGCTTTAGAATACGAGTCAGCTTGAGAACCTAGAGAGTTCGATTGCTAGCCTGAGACGAACCATCAGATCGAACTTGAAGCCGACTTCACTAACCAACCCATCCAACGACGCACTATCAGAATAAGTGTTTCTTTCAGGCATTTTTCTCCCGGGAGGACGGGGGACGGACTGGTACAAGTATATATTTTTTCTATGTAAATTTCCATTTCTTTGGGATTGGGGGGGGGGGGGGGACTTTCTTCGGGGATGGGGGGGGGGGCAGCCACCACGAAGAGATGCCTGGAAGAATAACTGATGAGAATCTCGAGCCGACTTCACTACCCCACCCATCCTCTCCAAAGACATACCATCAGATCGAACCTCCACCCGACCCCTCCCTAAGGCGTACCATCAGAACGAACCTCCATCCGACCCCTCCCTGAGAAATACCATCAAATCGAACCTCCATCCGACCCCTCCCTAAGGCGTACCATCAGAACGAACCTCCATCCGACCCCTCCCTGAGAAATACCATCAGATCGAACCTCTAGCCGACCCCTCCCTAAGGCGTACCATCAGAACGAACCTCCATCCGACCCCTCCCTGAGAAATACCATCAGATCGAACCTCCATCCGACCCCTCCCTAAGGCGTACCATCAGAACGAACCTCCATCCGACCCCTCCCTCAGAAGTACCATTAGATCGAACCTCTAGCCGACCCCTACCTAAGACGTACCATTAGATCGAACCTCTAGCCGACCCCTCCCTAAGATGTACCATCAGATCGAACCTCTAGCCGACCTCTCCCTAAGACGCACCATTAGATCGAACCACCTCCCCCCCCCCAGTTCAATATTGGCGCGTGCAGCGCTCACTTGATTACATCGTCTCTCGGCACCAGGCTCGGCATGTGCGGTCACGTGGGTCGTCACTCGCGAGCGTGTGCGCGCGCGTGCGTGTTTGTATCTGACAGTGTGTGTGAGTTAATAGACAAGTATGTAAGAGGCTTGTAAATTTGTGTTTGTGTTTATATGGGTCTTTAAAAAGCGACATGAATGGACTAAATTGAGAGGTAAAGACGTAACAACTACCATTGTTGTAAAAAAAAATAACATTTATATTGTTAGTTACCGACAATACAGTCATTCACAGAGAATCATCAGAGATAACATTACAGATTACTTTTCGGTTAGCCGTACCGTCATGGACAAACTACCATACATTATAATTTAATCTACAGAATCAGCCTGCGAGTAAGATTTGAAAACAGAAGACAACACTGCTCTAAAGTAGGAGACAAGCGGAAACGGTGGATATTTCAACAACGAAACGCCTGGAGTCAAAATGAAGAAAGAGAAAGGGGCGGGGTATCAGATTCAAGGACACAGAAAAAAAACCCGTCTAGAAGGTTGGTTAATCTGGCGATACCAAGAGAAACACTCTTTTAATGGTTTCTACGACCGCTTAAAAAGGTCACTATGTTTTGGTTTCGTGTTTACTAAACCGTTAATCTGCATACATTTTTTTTATTATTTAAAAAATTAGCTCGTTAGGATTGAAAAATGGAAAAAATTCCGTAGGAGCTTTGTTATAAAAACGACAACACGAACAGGACAAAAGAAAGTGTGACCAAGAAGGGGGATAATTCTATAAAAAAAACTTCGTCAAATCCATCAGTACTGTAAGCCCCCAACTTAATCTTCCCACACTCCTTGCCATGCCTAGAGGGAAACACGATCTTAAAAGTTGAATAGGCTAATCTTCCCGTACAGCTAACGTGTTTCTGACCGTGCTTCGAACCGGGGATCCTGTGTCAGGACATTACTGTAAATCTGCCAGCATTCAAATTACCAGGGCTGGGGAGGGGGGGGGGGGGGGGTAGCCAGGTTAAAATACGACATCCTGGGGAGGGTAATGGTTACAGCCTGGGGGTGTCATGTGAGGTGGGGGAGGGTTTTATGTACATGTGGAGGGGGTGGCTAGGTGGTGTAGTTGTATCAAGGAGACTATAGTTAATATAAAGAAATATAGAGGTGGTGTGGGGTGTAGTTGTATCAAGGAGACTATAGTTAATATAAAGGAATATAGAGGTGGTGTGGGGTGTAGTTGTATCAAGGAGACTATAGTTAATATAAAGATATATAGAGGTGGTGTGGGGTGTAGTTGTATCAAGGAGACTATAGTTAATATAAAGATATATAGAGGTGGTGTGGGGTGTAGTTGTATCAAGGAGACTATAGTTAATATAAAGAAATATAGAAGTGGTGTGGGGTGTAGTTGTATCAAGGAGACTATAGTTAATATAAAGATATATAGAGGTGGTGTGGGGTGTAGTTGTATCAAGGAGACTATAGTTAATATAAAGATATATAGAGGTGGTGTGGGGTGTAGTTGTATCAAGGAGACTATAGTTAATATAAAGGAATATAGAGGTGGTGTGGGGTGTAGTTGTATCAAGGAGACTATAGTTAATATAAAGATATAAAGAGGTGGTGTGGGGTGTAGTTGTATCAAGGAGACTATAGTTAATATAAAGGAATATAGAGGTGGTGTGGGGTGTAGTTGTATCAAGGAGACTATAGTTAATATAAAGATATATAGAGGTGGTGTGGGGTGTAGGTGTATCAAGGAGACTATAGTTAATATAAAGATATATAGAGGTGGTGTGGGGTGTAGTTGTATCAAGGAGACTATAGTTAATATAAAGATATATAGAGGTGGTGTGGGGTGTAGTTGTATCAAGGAGACTATAGTTAATATAAAGATATATAGAGGTGGTGTGTAGAATGTGGGGGGGTGCTAACTAAGGGTGTGGAGTGGAGGGGAGTAATGCGAGTGTGTAGGTGCACTGATGTGTATTAGTAGGTGTGTGTAGGGGGGGGGGCAGGATTTTATGCACACGGGAGTTAGCTGGTGGTTACAGTAAATATAACGAACTATATGGGTAGTGTGTAGAGGGTGGGGGGGGGGGGGGGGCTAACTAGGGGTGAGGTGAGGAGCGACAGGGTGCAATGTGAAGATGAATTCAGGTGTATTATTAGGTGTAGTGTTGTGGGAGGGGCAGAAGGAGGGGAGAGAAAGGGTTGCATCCACGAGTGATGTGCATGTATCTGTGAGAGGGGCGGGGTATGTAAAGGTTAAGACTGCGGGTGGGTGAGGGGGGGGTGATCCTAATGAGTATGTGGGATTTGTCTGTAAACACGTGTAGGGGTGGGAGTAGTATATTAGGTCCCTTTTGGTTAGTATGGGTGAGCAGGAGCAGGAGCAGGAGCAGGAGCAGGAGCAAAGGATATATAGGAAAATACTCCCCGCATGGGTGAGCCGCAGGAACAATGATATATAGCAAAATACTCACCCACCAGGGTGAGGTGGGTGAGCCGCAGGGACAACGAGATATAGTAAAATACTCCCTGGGGGAGCAGGAGGTACACTGGCATATAGTAAAATACTCACCCACCTGGGTGAAGGTGGGTGAGGGTGGGTGAGCCGCAGGGACAATGACATATAGTAAAATACTCACCCACCTGGGTGAGCAGGTGGGTGAGGGTGGGTGAGCCGCAGGGACAATGAGATATAGTAAAATACTCACCCACCCTAGGGTGGGTGAGCAGGTGGGGGAGTAGGTCAGTAGGTCACCACCGGTGACCTTGTGACGTAATTAGTAACATTATGACGTAATCATTGACCTAGTTACGTAATTTTAATGCGTTTTTTAATTAGTTTTAATGAGTTTTTTAAATTTTAATTAATTTTTGACCTAGTTACGTAATTCTATTGTTTTTTAATTAATTTGATTTTAATTACTTTGTTTGTGTTTTGTTTGTTTATTTTTAATAAGTTTAATTAATTCGATTTTTTATTTATTTTGTATTTGTTTGATTTTAACTTTTTAATTATTTTTATTTTGTTTATTTTTAATTTAATTATTTTATTTTTAATAAGTTTAATTAATTTGATTTTTATTTATTTTGTATCTAGTTACGTAATTTTAATTTTATTTTATAATTAGTTTGAATTTTTATTGACTAGTTATGTAATTTAATTACTTTGATTGTTTAATTAGTTTGTTTACTTGTTGTTTAATTTAATTACTTTGTTTATATTGTGTAATTTTTATTAACGAGTTACGTAATTTGCTTATTTGTTTGAAATTCATTTTAATTAATTTGATTTTAATTACTTTGTTTAATTTATTTATTTGATATATTTCTTTTCTTTGTTGTTTAATTTGTTGGTTTGTTTATTTGGTTGTATGTATGTTTTAAATTCTCCCCTACAACGACCGTGTACAAAAAACAGGTTAAATTCTCCACCACAACGAACGTTACAAACATAGAACATCCATTAAAGATAACGATCAGCCACAGCTGTTACGTATCGACCCGCCCGCGAAGTTTTCTCACCGCTGCCCGTTTTAATGGGAATGTATTGATCGCAGCCGCTGGCCCATCACACCTAATTAAATTTTTGTTATGCTTCACCGAGTTTCCCCCGAGCGGTTGACAGGTTATGGTAATTAACGACGTACATTAAGTGCCTCTCCGTGAAGTACGTAGGTCATTATGCAACAGCTGTTGTGCGACAGCTGGTGGTGTAATTAGGTTGAGCAACCGGACATTACCTTGTTGGTTTTCTAGTACGCGTATGCTACACGTATACACACACACACACACACACACACACACACTAAATTAGAACAAAAGTCTTCTTATATTTTATTTGTTTATTAACGTTTTTCCAATTCATCAAAGGCTTTTAAAATTTCATCCTGTAAACTCAACAGGCGCTCAAAGCAGACGCGACTCATACTAACACCAGAATTTGTAGGAAAATTAAGATCGGTCCCATCTATAAGCTCTCTAAGATTTAAAGTGTTTTTGTTCATGAATTGGCTAACAATCGCCAATTTAAATCCGGTGTGATTCATCGTTCGTATTTCCGTCACTTTATTGTTACTCCTGGCCACAAGTATCCAATCTTCATTAGACACCTTGAAATAATCTTTTATAATTAGTTCCAATAATTTGAAGTGTTAAACGTGTTATAATACGATCGTTAATATATTGACGACTCGCTGACGCTGAAAAGGGTTGTAATATAACTTTTAAATTTGCACCTCGAGCTTTCTTCAAAACAAAATAGGCTGCATATAGCCCACAACTGTTGGTTAGAATATCTTGTAACACTCTTGAATTGTAAACGAGTGGTCTGTTTGAATTATTTTTTATAAAAGACAAAATGGCCGGCTCCCGAGGTGGTAAGCCAAAACTATCGAAATAAGTAAATTGCGATAGTCCGTTGAAAAATAGACCAACCCAATGACTCCCTGCCTCCGAGGACGAATCTAGATTGATAATGAATGCCGCTTGCTTCGTTCTATCGAGACGCGCGGGTAACTGATCGCACGCTAAAACGGCAAAGAGAGTTGTGCGTTGCACAAATAAGTCCGCGGCCAGTATACTTTGTAGTTCTCTTGTGTTCATTTTCTTTTATAGACCAAGTTAGGCGGTGTAATCTGTCAGCACTTGCCTCGTTTTCGAAATTTCTAACACCGAATCAAGTTCAGCATACACAATAACTTGAATCGGATCAGCTGTAACTTGTGAAAATTTAAGTTCAATAGAAACAGGTCCGGATTTAGCCAATTCAAATTGTTCACCATCCAAAAGACTAGGGCTTAAATCAAAAGCAAACAGGGTATACCCGTTCTTAAAGTTTTTATAATCTATCCCATTACCAGCATCTTTTCCAACCATACCAAGAGCGAGGTTACTATTGAAAAACGCTCTAATGGCTTGTTTCTTATCAAAGTCCATGACCAGTGGTTTTCCCGATAACGAGCGACCATCAACGCTTACATTTAAATACGTCAAGTGAAAATGTTGAAAATTGAAGGGGTTTTTCGTGTAACTTCCATTAAAGGCGGTAGAGGCGACTAGACCGATCACTAAACGGGTCGGTGTTTGACTCATATACAAATTGTCTTGGTTGTGACTTAACATACCTTTCGGTATAGCAAAGGTTTTTATTACAACGCGTTTAAAAGGGTATTTTGCATTTGTTGTCGTTAAAGCCTTTTCGTGTGCGATAGAAATGGCGGGGTTAAGTCTGGCTTTTCTAACCACCAATGTTGCGTACGTTATAACCGCTTTATATCCCTTGTTTGGTTCTGCTGTCAAGAGAGTGAAAGTGTCTTTTGCGGGTGTAAGTTTAATTTTAATGTCAACACCATTCAGCATATACCGATCTTGAGCGAAAATGTCAGAGTGTATACGTCCCATCATATCGATCTCATGACTTTCAGCAGCGGTGGTGCGGCGAATCCTATACCCTTCATTATTGTCATCTTTGAATTCCTCGAAATAACAGGCTAAGTCCCTCGCATAAAGAGCGGCCGATAGAGACCCATTCTTGGCCTCTTCCCCGTGATTTAACGTAGCTTCCAGATAGGCGCGATACGGATAGGTGTTCTCACTAGCAGTAATTAGCGTATCGTTTAGAGAAATATCCACTTGTGAAAATAAACTGTGCAAAAAATAATTGACGGGTGCGACATCAACGTCCGCTGGTATTGAATCACCATTCGCTAAGGTTACTTTAGCGCGCACGTGTAAATAAGTATTAAACAAATCGAGATAGTCTTCACTGTTACCAGAAATGGCAAATTCTATAGGTGCACCTTGTGCCAAGGACGCCAGAGGATGTATTTCAACAAATTGACCCTCCTCGACGGCAGTTTGTGTCGGGGGTGTACTAAATAAATCCAATCCAGAATGTAAGCACTCACATGAACTCGGGTGAATAAGAGCCATGGTTAAGCAAATATATCTGAATATTTGGGATGCTTCTTCTTAACACACGTCTTCGAATGTTTGTGGTTTGGTCTGCGTGTTAGTTTTATCTGTTGTTCGAAGGGTTCACCCGGTGGTCTCGAGAACCCCCGCTTTCTTCTCAACCCGCTTCCTGATTGGTTTTGTCCTAGGTGATCAACGGCGCCTTGCAATAAACGATGTCCGGCTTCCTTGGCGTGTTCTTTAAACGATTCTCCAACGTCTCTTCCCGCTAATGCGTCGTTTGCAACTTGCAACCCGGTACTAACACCTTCTCTGAGTAAAGCCTTACCTCCCGTCTTTATCCAAGGGAGGACCATTCGACCTAGACCACTAAAGAAACTACCAATACCGTGTCCTCTCTGATTTCGTCCACCGATAAAAACGGGTAAACCATCACCGTACTGGTTACAGTAAAAATCCTCGTACAATTTAGGGTTTCGATGTAAAAGTGTGTGTTTCACCATGGTGTGAGTTATTCGAGATCGAAATGTTTACGTGTTCTAAAATGGAGTGTCAACACCGACGTTCCACTTGTGAATGAGAGCGTTTGTCCCAAGTCATCGCATAAAAGTATTTCCACAGTGTCGAATGAAAAGCGGTTCAGGGGGATGTAGTGTGGTTTGTCGTAAATACGAAAAACGGAACTTGGGTTCTTCTCAACGATCGGTACGGTTCGAAGCAAAGGGACCATGACATCACCAACCGGTCTCGTTTTTACGAGGTCACAATAGACGAATACCGTTTTTACTTCGTCTTCAGGGAGATGTTTCTCCCTAACTCTACCAGGAATATGTAAATAGCCTGTCAACCTGTCACGGATGGTACTTTCTATTCCTGTCGCAATTACTTTTACGACAACTTTCTTAAATCCCTTGTTACAGTTTGAAATTATAACTTCCACTTTTTGTTCCTCAATATCTCTTTTTATTAGTTTTTTTATATTGTTAACAAGCGGGTCTATGTAATTATTTTTGGTCTGTCGTAATCCAAATATGAAAAGGTTAACGTCTTCACCTTCTGTACTGGAATGATACTGGAGCCAAATTTCATGTTCTCTAAGCATACAAAACGCGTTCGGCATTTGAATCTCGACCAGACCAACTTCGTAGTGTAAACTCACATCGATAGTCTGTGGTAATTTAACGAAAAAATGCCCAGCCTCGTTGTCTGGAAAAACATTCGGTGATGTATTGCTAGGCAGGGTCACATAAAAACTCATTGTAAAATTTTGGTCCTTGCAATGGTTGGGTTAGGTAAAATATATCCGAGACAGCTGGATAACAACACGACCCAGAGTTTTCCCTCTTTGTCGTCGACCGTTCCACGCGTCAGATTAAATAGTGAAAAAGCAATGACGACAAATATAACCAACATTTGAGAGATGAAAACGATTTCCGGTCGTGTCCTTAGTCTACCGAACCAACTCGAAATGGTCGAACCGATAGAAGACGTGGTGGATCTAGGTCTCACCTCGATCCCACCGAACGGTCTGAGCGTTTCTTCCACCACGGGTTCATCCAGATTTAGGCTTTTTACTGTTTCCTCCATCCTTAGTCTTTATATTTCGAAATGTCTCTAGCTGAAATCCAACTATTGAATGAAGGGTTATAACCGAACCACTTGACTAAATACTCTTTACCACCGACACCCTTTCTTTCTTGTATAATTTGTTCGACGCGGTACACTTTTTTGTCCCCCACTTTCTGAAGCTCCTCTTTGTAAAACGAACCTTTCACTTCTTCACCTGAATCATCTTTCAAGACGTATGTTACAGGCGTTGTTGCGTTCACGCGGCTCACCGTAAACAGTTCTTCCGTCCACGACGGGGTATAACCCTTTTTAAACGTGTTTCGGCTTTGGCCGATCCGTACACGATCACCTTCGTTAAATACTTTTCGATAAGTAATGTCCCCATGTTCGTATAAAGTATTCCAGACCCTTTCTTGATTAGACAAATTAACATTCACAGGGGCCATACGAATACTCCTATGGTACGAGTGGTTATAGTTGGTGATCAAGTCGTCTACGACATCAATGTAACGAAGACGATTTGTTTTTGTAAAGTACCGCCACATTTTTTCTTTTAATGTTCGATTGAATCTCTCAACTATAGCCGCCTTAATATCTTCATTCTCAGTGGTAAAGAAATGAACGCCTTCATCTTTAAGAAATTTTAAAAATGTCTTGTTGACAAATTCACTACCTTTGTCTGTTTGAAAATTTATAGGTTTTCTAGTAGTAAATATTTTACGTACGGCCTCCGCTAGAGCCTTACCCGTTTTTTTCTTTATCGGAATCGCCCAGGCGAATTTGCTAAACACATCGATGCAGGTCACTAGGTAAGAAGCACCACCATTGTACTTTCGTAACATGCGCATATCTATAAGATCCGCTTGAAACTGGTGATTTATCCCACCGGTGATGGTGGCGCGCCTCTGAAAGCGTCGCCGAAGAGGTTTATGTAACGTGTAGGTATCCTGATGACTTAACCATTCTTTAATTTTCTTAGTTCCAATTTCAGGGTGCTTAAACACGCCGCCGTAGGCACCTGGTCTGCTAGGATCATAGTAATGTCTTTTTAGTGTTTGGTTTTTTCCCACGCGTCCCATTTGGTAGTGCTTGTTTTAGTTTTCTTACTTCTGGTACGTTTCGATGGTGGTGTTTTTTCTACGTGTGTCTTCGTTTTCTTTGAGGGGTGAATATCAGAGTCAGGCGAGCCGGATTTCGTTTTAGTTTCAGATTCTGTTATGTCTATCGTTTCTTTTTTAGGTTCGGTTATGTTTTCTTGTGGTTTTTCAACCTCAGTCGTCGGGGTATTCACGGTGGATGGTTTCACATCGACTAATCCTAGGGACTTGTTTCTATAATCGCTAAGTCGCGTCGTGTAGAGCTGTAATGTCTTTTGATATTGTCTCACTTTGTCGTGTGGTGACAAATCTTCCCTATTTAAGATATGTTCCATTTGCATATCCAAAAGGCGTAGACTATCGTTGAGTGTATCGGGTGGTACATATGCTTTTTGTTGCATAGACTCTAATATTCGAGGATCCATTAAAAGCATTTTCCTGGCCATCTTTAAAATCCCAAGACACCTTTAAGCACACCGAGAACTGGTCCGAGTAAAGCACCTAGGAAACCACCGGTCTGCAAAATTTGCTTTCGTCTTTTGACGGTCAATGACTTTTTGGTAAGTTGTCTCAAGTTCACTTTGTGACGACGCAAACGTCTCTTCTGACCGGGCGTGAGGGGAACGTTGCCTTTTAAGACATTGTGACAGCACTCGCATAACGTTTTTACGAGTTGTGGGGTAGCATTTTCGACAACGGCTTTCACGGCGGGTGGTTTGGCCCGAGCCAAAAACCTTAACATCTCACCTTGTTGTTTTACCGACTCAGACATGGTTGCTTTTATTTCGGGACGTAAACGACCTGCTGCTCGTAAGAAAAGATACTACTGCGTAATCTCAGATTATCCGGTGTTTCCTGTCGAAGGTCGATCAACAAATAACCATGAGGGGCCGATGTTGCGTCCTTAAAACTTTCCTGGACATACGAAACGCGACCGGGATACATTTGTTTTGCCAAATTTGTAATTTGTGAACCGTCTCTAGGGTTCTTGAACAACACTATGTAATGCGAATTGAGACTGATGGTTCTTTGTTCTTTATTTTTCCCGAATAGGTTTTGGACAATATACATGACACTAATATTACGATGGTGACTCCCTTTCGTAAACAATTTTGTAATTCGCTCATCTGTTTCCGCCATCAAATCATCGATGACGACTAGACGTCGACGTTTTCCATCCCCCATTGATCCATTTTCTAAGTCAGGAAGACCTTCCACAAACTGAACGTTCTTTATGGTATCAAACAAAGGTTGCCACTCCCCGTAACAGTAATAAATTTCCTCGGGTGCCGGATCCATCATCTCTGACACCTGAGATAAAAAGGTTTTGACAAATACTGTTTTACCACTCCCAGTTGGCCCAGCGATCAGAGCGGTAAACGGATGTTTCCATCTCGGATCCATCGTTTTAAATGGTTGATTTTGCTTCCAGTCAAAAATCTTATATAGGATACCGAGTTACATAATTTACAGGTACAAGTAACAAAACAATAACACATACTTGTCTTTTAATATAAAAGTAAGAAAGTGAGTTTCTGTGATTGTGTGTGTGTGTGTGTATACGTGTAGCATACGCGTACTAGAAAACCAACAAGGTAATGTCCGGTTGCTCAACCTAATTACACCACCAGCTGTCGCACAACAGCTGTTGCATAATGACCTACGTACTTCACGGAGAGGCACTTAATGTACGTCGTTAATTACCATAACCTGTCAACCGCTCGGGGGAAACTCGGTGAAGCATAACAAAAATTTAATTAGGTGTGATGGGCCAGCGGCTGCGATCAATACATTCCCATTAAAACGGGCAGCGGTGAGAAAACTTCGCGGGCGGGTCGATACGTAACAGCTGTGGCTGATCGTTATCTTTAATGGATGTTCTATGTTTGTAACGTTCGTTGTGGTGGAGAATTTAACCTGTTTTTTGTACACGGTCGTTGTAGGGGAGAATTTAAAACATACATACAACCAAATAAACAAACCAACAAATTAAACAACAAAGAAAAGAAATATATCAAATAAATAAATTAAACAAAGTAATTAAAATCAAATTAATTAAAATGAATTTCAAACAAATAAGCAAATTACGTAACTCGTTAATAAAAATTACACAATATAAACAAAGTAATTAAATTAAACAACAAGTAAACAAACTAATTAAACAATCAAAGTAATTAAATTACATAACTAGTCAATAAAAATTCAAACTAATTATAAAATAAAATTAAAATTACGTAACTAGATACAAAATAAATAAAAATCAAATTAATTAAACTTATTAAAAATAAAATAATTAAATTAAAAATAAACAAAATAAAAATAATTAAAAAGTTAAAATCAAACAAATACAAAATAAATAAAAAATCGAATTAATTAAACTTATTAAAAATAAACAAACAAAACACAAACAAAGTAATTAAAATCAAATTAATTAAAAAACAATAGAATTACGTAACTAGGTCAAAAATTAATTAAAATTTAAAAAACTCATTAAAACTAATTAAAAAACGCATTAAAATTACGTAACTAGGTCAATGATTACGTCATAATGTTACTAATTACGTCACAAGGTCACCGGTGGTGACCTACTGACCTACTCCCCCACCTGCTCACCCACCCTAGGGTGGGTGAGTATTTTACTATATCTCATTGTCCCTGCGGCTCACCCACCCTCACCCACCTGCTCACCCAGGTGGGTGAGTATTTTACTATATGTCATTGTCCCTGCGGCTCACCCACCCTCACCCACCTTCACCCAGGTGGGTGAGTATTTTACTATATGCCAGTGTACCTCCTGCTCCCCCAGGGAGTATTTTACTATATCTCGTTGTCCCTGCGGCTCACCCACCTCACCCTGGTGGGTGAGTATTTTGCTATATATCATTGTTCCTGCGGCTCACCCATGCGGGGAGTATTTTCCTATATATCCTTTGCTCCTGCTCCTGCTCCTGCTCCTGCTCCTGCTCACCCATACTAACCAAAAGGGACCTAATATACTACTGGTGGGGGGCAATATCTTTTTTGCGTTGATTTTGTATATCTCTACCATATTAGATATCGTTAGAGAAAGTAAAGACGGCAAAATATAGTCCTGACCTGTTCCGAGATCAAGAAACATGTTAACTCTACTTCATTTGCCCTATGTCTGAAGAGGGAACACTTTTCTTTACCATATTCGAGAAAAGCAAAGTAGTCAGCTTAAAGTTCAACAGTAAAACCAACCATGGAAGAAAATGGGATTAAACAACAATCATTTATCATGTGACATGTCCTTAGTGGGGATTAAGCGCACATAACACCCCTCATCTTGACGGTAACACTACAGGATTTAAGATGAAAGGTCAACACAAAGGCTTTAAATCAAGTGCGGCAGCCGCGGTAGTTGCGATTTGTGCGTGGTGATGATTGACAGATATCGATATCATTATAACAACGGTCAATACAAAGGACGATCGGAGTCTGATCTATGAGACGTCATTGATGATGTAACGCCGGTCAATACACGGGAGTCTGATCTATGAGACGTCACTGATGATGTAACGCCGGTCAATACACGGGACCAGGGGAGTCTGATCTATGAGACGTCACTGATGATGTAACGCCGGTCATAACACGGGAGTCTGATCTATGAGACGTCACTGATGATGTAACGCCGGTAAATACACGGGAGTCTGATCTATGAGACGTCACTGATGATGTAACGCCGGTCAATACACGAGAGTCTGATCTATGTGACGTCACTGATGATGTAACGCCGGTCAATACACGGGAGTCTGATCTATGTGACGTCACTGATGATGTAACGCCGGTCAAAACACGGGACCAGGGGAGTCTGATCTATGAGACGTCACTGATGATGTAACGCCGGTCAATACACGGGAGTCTGATCTATGTGACGTCACTGATGATGTAACGCCGGTCAATACACGGGAGTCTAATCTATGAGACGTCACTGATAATGTAACGCCGGTCAATACACGAGAGTCTGATCTATGTGACGTCATTGATGATGTAACGCCGGTCAATACACGGGAGTCTGATATATGTGACGTCACTGATGATGTAACGCCGGTCAATACACGGGACCAGGGGAGTCTGATCTATGAGACGTCACTGATGATGTAACGCCGGTCAATACACGGGGGTCTGGTCTATGTGACGTCACTGATGTCGCCCTCATTGACACTCGCACAAAGGCTCGTCCAAGCTGGCACGCTCGACACACTGGCCAGGTTAATCCAATGTCCAATGTGGCAAGTCGGCCGGTGGTGACCTGGTTCATAGGGTCATTGACCTGTAGAACGGGCATGAGTGCCGGTCATAAACAGAGTCCAGTACCGGACACAGTACAGAAAACAAACAGGGTCGAGTAACGTCACAAACAGGGTCGAGTAACGTCACAAACAGGGTCGGGTAACGTCACAAACAGGTCGGGTAACGTCACATACAGGGTAGGGTAACGTCACAAACAGAGTCGGGTAAAGTCACAAACAGGGTCTAGTACCGGATATTAACAAGCACTAGTACCGTACGAAAACAGACTAGTTAAGAAAACAAGAGGCTATAATATGTAGAAATAAACGGACTACACCTAGAAATAAACGGACTACACCTAGAAATAAACGGACTACACCTAGAAATAAACGGACTACACCTAGAAATAAACGGACTACACCTAGAAATAAACGGACTATCTAGAAATAAACGGACTACACCTAGAAATAGACGGACTTTAATAAACGGACTAAATCTAGAAATAGACGGAGTATACCTAGAAATAAACGGACTACATCTAGAAATAAAATGACTACATCTAGAAATAAACGGACTCTCTTTCTGGAAACTGATTCGAGTACAAGGCTTATACCAGACATAAACAGGCACTAGCACTAACACAGAGCCTATAGCACCGTACATAAACAGGCACTAGCACTAACACAGAGAGCCTCCAGCACCGGACATAAACAGGCACTACCACCAACACAAAGAGCCTCTAGCACCGTGCATAAACAGGCACTCGCACCAACATAGAGAGCCTATAGCACCGTGCATAAACAGGCACTAGCACCAACATAGAGAGCCTATAGCACCGTGCATAAACAGGCACTAGCACTAACATAGTCTCTAGCACCGTGCATAAACAGGCACTAGCACCAACACAGAGCCTATAGCACCGGACATAAACAGGCACTAGCACCAACACAGAGAGCCTCTAGCACCGGACATAAACAGGCACTAGCACTAACACAGAGAGCCTCTAGCACCGGACATAAACAGGCACTAGCACTAACACAGAGAGCCTCTAGCACCGGACATAAACAGGCACTAGCACCAACATAGAGAGCCTCTAGTACCGGACATAAACAGGCACTACCACTAACATAGAGAGCCTATAGCACCGTACATAAACAGGCACTAGCACTAACAAAGAGAGCCTCTAGTACCGTACATAAACAGGCACTACCACTAACATAGAGAGCCTATAGCACCGGACAAAGACAGCTGCAGGTCATACCATCACTGCCTTGATGCCCGACCCACCACAGTAGTCGACCCTACCCACACAGGTGAAACATTGATTTAATCAAATTAAATCCCCGCTGCTGAAGAATCAAATCCCCCCCCCCCCCCCCAAGTTACGTAAACCTACTCTCAACCTAAGAGATCAATATCACTCATGTGACTTAAACGAGAACAGTATTTTACTTTGTGTGGGAATAATCACTCGGAAAGTTAACTGACAGATAGGTTTTTAAAAATTATGTTTCTCATTTGACAACTGACGGACTTAAAAGATAGACGGGTCGACCTCGTTTATTTTAGTTTATTTTGTAAGAGAAACTTTATTATGTGAATTGGGGCATCTTTTATTTTCAGGGTAAGATTACACACAATTTATTTTCGTCCTAATTACAAACATGTATCAAGACTCTTTTGTGGGTAAAAGCCCAAAACCTAACACCAGACCTGTGAGTAGAGGCCCAAAACCTAACACCAGACCTGTGAGTAGAGGCCCACAACCTAACACCAGACCTGTGGGTAGAGGCCCACAACAACACCAGACCTGTGGTAGAGGCCCACAACCTAACACCAGACCTGTGGGTAGAGGTCCACAACGTAACACCAGACCTGTGAGTAGAGGCCCACAACACTAGACCTGAGGTAGAGGCCCACAACAACACTAGACCTGTGGTAGAGGCCCACAACACCAGACATGTGGTAGAGGCCCACAACAACAGACCTGTGGCAGAGGCCCACAACAACACTAGACCTGTGGCAGAGGCCCACAACAACACTAGACCTGTGGTAGAGGCCCACAACAACACTAGACCTGTGGTAGAGGCCCACAACAACAACAGACATGTGGTAGAGGCCCACAACAACACTAGACCTGTGGTAGAGGCCCACAACACCAGACCTGTGGCAGAGGCCCACAACAACACCAGACCTGTGGCAGAGGCCCACAACACCAGACCTGTGGTAGAGGCCCACAACAACACCAGACCTGTGGTAGAGGCCCACAACAACACCAGACATGAGGTAGAGGCCCACAACACCAGCACTGTGGTAGAGGCCCACAACATCAGACCTGTGGGTAGAGGCCCACACAAGACCTGTGGTAGAGGCCCACAACAACACCAGACATGAGGTAGAGGCCCACAACACCAGCACTGTGGTAGAGGCCCACAACATCAGACCTGTGGGTAGAGGCCCACACAAGACCTGTGGTAGAGGCCCACAACAACACCAGACATGAGGTAGAGGCCCACAACACCAGCACTGTGGTAGAGGCCCACAACATCAGACCTGTGGGTAGAGGCCCACACAAGACCTGTGGTAGAGGCCCACAACAACACCAGACATGAGGTAGAGGCTCACAACACCAGCACTGTGGTAGAGGCCCACAACATCAGACCTGTGGGTAGAGGCCCACACAAGACTTGTGGTAGAGGCCCACAAAACCAGACCTGTGGTAGAGGCCCACAACACCAGACCTGTGGTAGAGGCCCACAACACCAGACCTGTGGCAGAGGCCCACAACAACATCAGACCTGTGGTAGAGGCCCACAACCTAACACCAGACCTGTGGTAGAGGCCCACAACAACACTAGACCTGTGGTAGAGGCCCACAAAACCAGACCTGTGGTAGAGGCCCACAACAACACCAGACCTGTGGTAGAGGCCCACAAAACCAGACCTGTGGTAGAGGCCCACAACAACACTAGACCTGTGGTAGAGGCCCACAACACTAGACCTGTGGTAGAGGCCCACAACACTAGATCTGTGGTAGAGGCCCACAACACCAGACCTGTGGGTAGAGGCCCACAACACCAGACCTGTGGTAGAGGCCCACAACACCAGACCTGTGGTAGAGGCCCACAACACCAGACCTGTGGTAGAGGCCCACAACACCAGACCTGTGGTAGAGGCCCACAACACCACCAGACCTGTGGTAGAAGCCCACAACACCAGACCTGTGGTAGAGGCCCACAACACTAGACCTGTGGTAGAGGCCCACAACACCACCAGACCTGTGGTAGAGGCCCACAACACTAGACCTGTGGTAGAGGCCCACAACACCAGACCTGTGGTAGAGGCCCACACTAGACCTGTGGTAGAGGCCCACAACACCAGACCTGTGGGTAGAGGCCCACAACACCAGACCTGTGGTAGAGGCCCACAACACCAGACCTGTGGTAGAGGCCCACAACAACACCAGACCTGTGGTAGAGGCCCACAAAACCAGACCTGTGGTAGAGGCCCACAACAACACTAGACCTGTGGTAGAGGCCCACAACACTAGACCTGTGGTAGAGGCCCACAACACTAGATCTGTGGTAGAGGCCCACAACACCAGACCTGTGGGTAGAGGCCCACAACACCAGACCTGTGGTAGAGGCCCACAACACCAGACCTGTGGTAGAGGCCCACAACACCAGACCTGTGGTAGAGGCCCACAACACCAGACCTGTGGTAGAGGCCCACAACACCACCAGACCTGTGGTAGAAGCCCACAACACCAGACCTGTGGTAGAGGCCCACAACACTAGACCTGTGGTAGAGGCCCACAACACCACCAGACCTGTGGTAGAGGCCCACAACACTAGACCTGTGGTAGAGGCCCACAACACCAGACCTGTGGTAGAGGCCCACACTAGACCTGTGGTAGAGGCCCACAACACCAGACCTGTGGTAGAGGCCCACAACACTAGACCTGTGGTAGAGGCCCACAACACCAGACCTGTGGTAGAGGCCCACAACACTAGACCTGTGGTAGAGGCCCACAACACCAGACCTGTGGTAGAGGCACACAACACCAGACCTGTGGTAGAGGCCCACAACAACACTAGACCTGTGGTAGAGGCCAACAAAACCAGACCTGTGGTAGAGGCCCACAACTTAACACCAGATAAGGCCCACAATAACACCATAACTGTGGTACAGGCCCACAACGACCCACCACCATACCTGTGGTAGAGGCCCACAACCCACCACCAGCCCACTCCATCAACAGCAGGCAGACTTGTGGAGACGATGTATTAAGCCGTCCAAGGGAATTAATCAGTCAGTCCGGCACAAAGCGAGGGATTATGGTTCGTTTTTCACAAAGCCATTTAGTACAGGGGTCAAGGGTCTGGCTCACAGTGCTATGACAACCCGGCTATAACAACCCATATAGGTCAACCCGTATACAACCCGGCTGTAACAACCCATATACAACCCGTCTTTAAAACAACCCATATATGACAACCTATCCACAACCCGGCTATTACAACCCATATAGGTCAACCCATATACAACCCGGCTATTACAACTCATATAGGTCAACCAATATACAACCCGGCTATAACAACCCATATAGGTCAACCCTTATACAACCAGGCTATAACAACCCATATATGACAACCCATCTACAAAAACCCGGCTAAAGCAACCCAGCTTTTACAACCCATCCACAACAAAAGGGCTATAACAACCTATCCAAAACAACCCATCTATGACAACCAATCTACAACAACCCGGCTATAAAAACCCATCTAAAACCAACCCATCTACGCCAATCCATTTACAACAACCCAGCTTATAACAACCCATCTTAAACAATCCGGATATAACAACCTAGGTATGATACTTGTAAAGTTAGCCGCTTTATTTTTAGTTACCAGTACTTTGGAATGGCTTGATAAACCTAGTGTGCGCGCACTCGCACGCACACACACGCACGCACGGAATTAGCCAAGAAAATACACGACTATCTTGGTAATAATGGAAATCAAGTTAGTTATAGTAGAAATAGAATTAAGCAAATTTTAAATACTTCCGATTACGGTTCAGGGTTTATAAACTAAATATTAAAAGTACATCAGAAAGAATAGTTTTATTTTGTGTGGATAGGATGGGGAAGTTGGTCTTTGAGAAAAATCGATAGTCAGTAAGATTTGTGTCGACAAAAGCTGTGCATGACACGTAGATAAGTATGTTAGATATTGGGGTAGCTTATATATATATATATATATATATATATATATATATATATATATATATATATATATATATATATATATATATATATATATACGCAAGCAAGTTATAAATATTTATTTATTTAAGTACAAGGTGAAAAAAAATCAGAAACAGAAAAGCTGTTAACAGTCAATGCAAGCTCTTGCCAACACAACGTTAGTTAAGTTAGAAGTTTAATTTAAATAAGGGTAATGTTAATTCCTAGTTTGGGTATGTAAGTGATGGATATGTTACAAAAATATTTGCAGCGAAATATTTTTAAATGTATATTTCAATTTGTATAATTGAGTTATTTTTTAAACATTTTGAATACTACAAAAATGACAGTATTCATGTTATTAATACTGAAAGAGCTGTTAAAGCTAGTTCCCTTAATCTACCAGGAATTATCCCCCTTTAATGAATAGACTAGTACAGACAGATGACCCGGATAAGGCAGGGGACGCAACCGAACGGGTTTTCCCGTAAGCTCGCGTTCAGCGGTTTCACAATGGTCGCGTCATTCAACTGTTTCAGTGGATTATTTACCCCGACTCCCACTATACTTGACTAGTTCACTGCGGGGAGTCCATTGTTTCTTAACTCCTACACGTTTCATTGTTCGTTCTCAGGTGACTGGTGCTTCAAATGTGGCTAATTACTTTCGAGCAGAATACAAACTGCTGATTTTAGCAGGTATAGATAAAATGAAAAGCCAGTAGCATAGGTAACAGGACGAATGTAACCGTTAACAAAAATTATGTCGTCATTTCATAACTTGTTTTATTTTTAATATTAAACAACTTAGCGTACGTAATTGTGACAACATATTATTGCGTTCTTTGTGTTATGTTTGTTAAATCATTCAACAGCTGTAAATATTTGCTTACTTAAGTTGGCAACCTACAAATGAAATGAATAACTTTTAAGCTAAGATAATCTTTATAAAAGTCATAGATAAAAAAAAAAGGTCCATAATAAATGCACGAGGCGTCTCACACTTTTGTACAATATACCCTACATTATACCTTACATTATACCGTACATTATACATATTATACCTTACATTATACCGTACATTATACATTATACCTTACATTATACGTACATTAGACCTTACATTATATAATTTATGCTGTAAATTATACCGTACATTATACCTTACATTATACCTTACACTATGCTGCAAATTATAATGGTCAAGCGACAGTGGACGTGGCTTTTTAAAAACACGTGATCAAAATACCTATTCAAATACGTGAAATCACATATTTGAACCAATACGTTAAATCAAATATTTTAACCAATATTTAGTCGTGTAAAACAATGTCTGTATCATAATACAAACGATTCCAATATAAACTTAATTATTTCTAAACTACAAACTAATCGCCATGTGATTAAGGGTAAATTAATCCAAACACGTTTCAAAACCTTCCAATCACTGAAATCAGATCAATCGGGGGTCAATAAATCAATCACCCAGCTGCAGGGACGGGACCAATCACACAGGACCAGTTCGATAGCTCTCCTCAGTCGCATCGCTTCTGGTTTGGGTAAATACGGTAAACACTGGCATATATCGATCTCGGATATTCTGGAGGGGTTGTGGGGACATCAACGTTTAGTGAAGAGTTTGGGGCCATTAAAGTTTAGTAGCGATGTAATGTTTAGTAAAGAGTGTCACAGACTGTATAATTATGTATCCTTATTATATTGTGTTTTGCATGAATGAAGAGTACCTGGCTAGCGGAAGGACTGTCTGAGCGATCGTCATGTGTTGTTTCATGCTTTTGGGTGAGATCGCTCATGTACGTAAGGGGAGAGAAAGTGGTGAATAAAAGGGAGAGCAAAAAGGTGAACGGGTGTGGTGTGCTAGAACTTGAACCTGAGGACTGTGGCTGTGAATGTAGGATGTTACTACGACACTTTGTTTCTTGACTGTGATTGTACTTATACCAGTTGTGACCATGGATTTACTATGGGTCTATTAATTCTCTGTACAAAGTGTAAATAAAGTTATTGTTTCACAACTACTGTTGCTCGTATGAGTATATTGAAGAACCCACAATAACAACAAAGAATTCATGTTGTTACATATGGTGTCAGAAGTGGAGGCAATAAAGTGATGTTGCTACATTGTATTACTGTTACTTATGATGTCACAAGTGGTTGAAGAATTGGTGCTACATATGTCAGAAATGGAGATATTACAGTCTGTGGTCTTCCACTGTTTACCAAGTACGTCAAGTTCTTGAAAGTCATCTATCTACACTCAAGTCAGAAGGGTTGCTGTAGTCAAGTCAGACGTTTTGTTCAAGTCAAGTCATCAACGTGATAATTTTTATCACCTTATTTCGATATTGTCTCACCAATGTCGAGTAAATATCGTCTGTGTGTTTTTTCTGTTTGGATTTAGCCGATCAAGTCTTAGTGTTTCTTTTCTACTGTTTGGATTTAGCTGTTCAAGTTTTTTCTATATGGATTAGCTGTTCAAGTTTTTCTACTGTTTGGATTTAGCAGATCAAGTTTATTTTTGTAACTGTTCCTAAACTGTTCCTAAAGATGTCTTATCTAAAACTGGACAAATTTCTACTCTGTAACAGGCTACTAGAACTATTTTGAATTTTTTCAACTTTTTGGAATCAACAAAGTGAACTATTTTTGTACTATATATGTACTATGAACTTTTCTTGGATTACTAGATGTCTCTAATCAACTGAACAAAGCCAGAATACAAGAAAGGGTATTGTAAATTAATTAACATTTATCTATTGTCAACTAATGAATTTATATTTTATGTCATAGAAAATATATCAAAATGTCAAATTTTGAAACATATACAGCACTTGTGAAGGAACTTGACATTCCGAAGGAAGACAGGTTGGCATTTATAAAAGAACTACTAAAGAAAGATGAAGAGAAAGCTGCTAAAGAGAAAGCTGAGAGAAAAGAAGAAGAGAAGGCTAGAGAAGAAAAAGCTGCTAAGGCGAAAGCTGAAGAAAAAGAAGAAGAGAAGGCTAGGAAGGCAGAAGAGAGGGCTAGGAGGTTAGAGGAAAGGAATTGGAAAATAGAAGATGATGAAAGAAAGCACAAGCATGAAACAGAACTTGAAGAATATATGGAAATGGCGAGGGCGCAAGGCATTAAGAAGATGAATAAGCAGATAGCCTGGGCAACCAATCGACTTGCAAGAGACATAGAAGAAGCAAAAGAAGCATGGGACGAAGTACCAGAACAACCCCGACGAGCTCATGGAAATGTATTGAGAGAACTAGATGATGTGATAGAAATAGTGTGTAATAGATCAAGAGCTATTACAGATATGCATAAAGAAGAAGACATTTCAGAATTAGATAAAGTAGAAGAGACTGTACAACCAAAAGGAAAGCGGAAAAAAAGAAACAGAAAACAGAGAGCAGATAAAAGGGCTGAAACTATGGAAAAACAAGTTGGCCTACATGAACTAGAATATAAACAAGAACTATTAGAAATGAAAGCTATAACAGACACAAATGAACCAAAATTAGAAAGTGAACAGACAGAATTTAAAGCAGAACTTGAAGAAGTAAATATTGGCAACCTTTGGAATGAAGAACAGAGTAACATAGTCCAGGAAGAATTGAAACCCAAGGATAAAACAGAGGTTGAACTTAATAATGATTTAAAGGTGACAGATACATTAGTATGTCTTAAGATTGACTCTTTTTTGAATGATACGCAGGTACACGAGAATATTATTGAAAGTTGTATCGTAAGTCCATCAGAGAATGGCAGTCAACAAGAAACAAGTTCATCAGAGAATGGTAGTCAAAATGATTTAATAAGCCCATCAGTCAATGGCAGTGATGATTTAATAAGTCCATCGGAGAATGGCAGGAATCATGATAAACTAATGATGATTAATGAATCAGTGAACTTAATAAGCCACAATAAAGAGAACGTACCTATTGAGGAGTTACTTAGAAATCTGGAGTCAAACTTTAAAGAAGATATCCTAGAACTCAAGAATAAATTTAACAAAGAAATGGAGAAATTAACACAGAAATTTATGTGTGAATTAGAATCAATAAAGAAGCACAAGGAAGTTAAGAAAGATGAAACAGTAACTAGAAACTACAATGTCATTAATGCACAGAATGAAAGTAAAAGAAATTTAGCAAATTATGAATACAGTCAACATGTTAATAAGAATGTCATTAATGTCATTAATGCACAGAATGAAAGAAAAAGAAATTTAGCAAACTATGAATACAGTCACCATGTTTATAAGAAGCCAAAATCTAGATGTTTTTACTGCGGAAAAACAGGTCATTACCAAAATCAATGTTGGCATAGGTTGGCAAATCAGAGAAGAAACAATTATGTACACAGAAAGTCATGTGAGAAATACAGTAATTTAAGAAATGTATCAACTTCAAATCAGAATAACAAAAGTGTGAATAGGTATACTAATGGAAGTTACCGACGCAACACATATTATGAGAGGCCAAAGCAATGCCATAATATTTATATTGAGTTGGTTGATGAACCAAACCAACATACACAAAGCAAGATAACCACTGACGTTGTTCAGAAACCAGAGGAGAATATTAAAACAAATGAAGTAACACAAGTTACACGAAATCTAGGAAATGATTATGGTAGCACAGCTAAAAGCTACAATTTGAGGGAGAGATGGCATACGGGTCATCGTCAACTGCACGAGAACGATTACTCATGCTATAGAGGATGCTAAGATAAATTATCAATTGACAGTTTATTAATATTATACAGTCTGTAACTGTAAAATATGGATATCAAACAATTTGTATCAGTAATATAAATTGTGTACTATTTCAAAAGATTGTAAACTGTATTATGTTAAACCTATTCTATACTATTAATTAACAGTGAATAAAGTAAATCAAGTAAAAGTTAGAGACTATTATTCCGCATAACAATAAGACGGAAGTCTCAATGATGAATTGTGTGTTAGCCATACCTGTGAAAGGCAATGTTGTTGTGTTGTGACCTAGATTTGTCTGAAATGGGTCAACTAGGGGAGACAACAAAGTATATTAATCATGCGTCGTAATAACATGCCTTGATGCTAAGGAAGTTTTTTACTACATAGGATATAATTATTTAATTCATGAGTGGAATTAAGTCTTTGATAATTTCAACTATGTATTATAGTTTGGTAATTCACTAAACTCATTTGTCTTGTTTATACAATTACTTGGTAATTGAAATGTTTTTCTTTCTCATATTTGAATACATTACACATAATGCTTGTGCATTAGTCTACAAAGAATGTATTTTTCCATGTTTTTTGAGATGTATAAAAATTTTGTTGTCTGGCACATGATCCTGCCCTACCAATATTGTATTTATAAATTTTGTTACACAAAATTTTAATTGAAGGGGGGACGTGTCACAGACTGTATAATTATGTATCCTTATTATATTGTGTTTTGCATGAATGAAGAGTACCTGGCTAGCGGAAGGACTGTCTGAGCGATCGTCATGTGTTGTTTCATGCTTTTGGGTGAGATCGCTCATGTACGTAAGGGGAGAGAAAGTGGTGAATAAAAGGGAGAGCAAAAAGGTGAACGGGTGTGGTGTGCTAGAACTTGAACCTGAGGACTGTGGCTGTGAATGTAGGATGTTACTACGACACTTTGTTTCTTGACTGTGATTGTACTTATACCAGTTGTGACCATGGATTTACTATGGGTCTATTAATTCTCTGTACAAAGTGTAAATAAAGTTATTGTTTCACAACTACTGTTGCTCGTATGAGTATATTGAAGAACCCACAATAACAACAAAGAATTCATGTTGTTACAAAGAGTTTGGGCCATCAAAGTTTAGTAGTGATGTAATGTGTTTAGTGAAGAGTTTGGGCCATCAAAGTTTAGTAGTGATGAAATGTGTTTAGTGAAGTGTTTGGGTCATCAAAGTTTAGTAAAGATGTAATGTGTTTAGAAGAGTTTTGGGCCATCAAAGTTTAGTAGCGATGTAATGTTTAGTAAAGAGTTTGGGCCATTAAAGTTTAGTAGCGATGTAATGTTTAGTAAAGAGTTTGGCCATTAAAGTTTAGTAGTGACGTAATGTGTTTAGTAAAGAGTTTGGGCCATCAAAGTTTAGTAGTGATGTAATGTGTTTAGTAAAGAGTTTAGGGACATTAAAGTTTAGTAGTGATGTAATGTGTTTAGTAAAGAGTTTGGGCCATTATAGTTTAGTAGTGATGTAATGTGTTTAGTAAAGAGTTTGGGCCATTGAAGTTTAGTACGATGTAATGTGTTTAGTAAAGAGTTTGGTCTATCAAAGTTTAGTAGTGATGCAATGTGTTTAGTGAAGCGTTTTGGGGCTATCAAAGTTTAGTAGTGATGTAATGTTTAGTAAAGAGTTTGGGGCCATTAAAGTTTAGTACGATGTAATGTGTTTAGTAGAGAGTTTGGGCCATCAAAGTTCATTTACGATATAATGTTTAGTAAGAGTTTGGGCCATCAAAGTTCATTTACGATATAATGTTTAGTAAGAGTTTGGGCCATCAAAGTTTACTTACGATGTAATGTTTAGTAAGAGTTTGGGCCATCAAAGTTTAGTAGTGATGTAATGTGTTTAGTAGAGAGTTTGGGCCATCAATGTTTGGTAAAGATGTAATGTGTTTAGTAAAGAATTTGTTCCAAAGTTCAGTAGTGATGTAATGTGTTTAGTAACGACGTAGCGTGTGTTTAACTATTACATACATCGCCAATCAATAAAAAAAATTAAGTACCCACAATTTTATTACTAAACCAATCGTAATTAAAAAAAACAAAGTACTCAGTATACGAGAAAGTATAAATGACTTAATCGATACAATTCAATATTCAGTGGGACGCTGGAAGGTAGTGTGGGTTGTCCGATGGTACAGTGGGTTGTTCAAAGGTACAGTGGGTTGTTCAAAGGTACAGTGGGTTGTTCAAAGGTACAGTGGGTTGTTCAAAGGTACAGTGGGTTGTTCAAAGGTACAGTGGGTTGTTCAAAGGTACAGTGGGTTGTTCAAAGGTACAGTGGGTTGTTCAAAGGTACAGTGGGTTGTTCAAAGGTACAGTGGGTTGTTCAAAGGTACAGTGGGTTGTTCAAAGGTACAGTCTGTTGTTCAAAGGTACAGTGGGTTGTTCAAAGGTACAGTCTGTTGTTCAAAGGTACAGTCTGTTGTTCAAACGTACAGTGGGTTGTTCAAAGGTAGAATGGTTTGTTCAAAAGAAGAATGGGTTGCTCAAATGTAGAGTGTGTGGGCCATAGAGAAGAAAATATTACCCGTGTCTATTCAAGTTGGACCAGCAATAATAAAAAGCGGAAGTAGTTCATCACTCCAACGCCTCAGCCGCCAAAGCGGATGTTGGACGTGAAGAGAGGAAGTAAAGAGAAACTGATAGTAACTGCTAGAGATATGTGAAGTCATGGACATGTGTGGGTTTTAATCCTAAGGTTTCACCTAGCTAACAAAAGGCATACAAGAATGCAAAATCATTTTGGCAAGTATATTTCTGTTTCAAACATGACGGCATTTCAAGAAATAGTGTGGTCAGAACTATGTCCAACCGTCTTTACTTTCCCTAACTTGAGTTAGTTACCCATCAGAGCTGGGTCGACTCTTAGTGACATTCTATCAACATGAACCCGGATTAGAACTAGATACTTTCATATTACCAGACTTGCGCTCTACCTCTAGGCCACGCCGTCCTTTAAGTATTTTATACAATTTTCTAGAAATAAAAGTAGATAATTATGCATTACTGATCCCAGGCCAATGTTCACTTTGTTAAATTTTTACACTAAGAAGTTCGACTCAATTACTGTATGCTATCTGTTGACGTTATGTGTTCCACGGGCTACTTGTTGTGACGTAAGCCGCTACACGGTCACTGAACAAGGTGCAATGCAGTGCAGGTATCTTTACATCTGTTTATCTACCTGCGCTTTACACCTGAGGACATGCTCAGGCTTGTTGCTGGCAGTTTGTGCTGATGTAGCCACAGCTACCTTGTGTTGATGTAGCCACAGCTACCTTGTGTTGATGTAGCCACAGCTACCTTGTGTTGATGTAGCCACAGCTACCTTGTGTTGATGTAGCCACAGCTACCAAATGTTGATGTAGCCACAGTTACCTTGTGTAGATGTAGCAACAGTTACATTGTATTGATGACCTTCAGCTATCTTGTGATTATGTAGCTACAGCTACCTAGTATTCAGATAGCCACAGATACATTGTTGTGTATATGTAGCCACAGCTACCTTGTGTATATGTAGCCACAGTTACCAAATGTTGATGTAGCCACAGTTACCTTGTGTTGGTGTAGCCTCAGCTATCTTGTGATTATGTAGCCACAGCTACCCTGTGTAGATGTTACCAGTTACTTTATGTAGATATAGCTACAGCTGCATTGTGTTGATGTAGCCACAGCTACCTTATGTGAATGTAGCCACAGCTACCTTTTATGAATGCAGCCACAACTACCTTTATGTAGATGTAGACACTGAAACCTAGTATTCAGTTAGCCACAGCTACCTTGTGTTGATGTAACTGCTACCATGCTACCTGTGTACGTTACGACCTAGCATACCTAATCGACGTTTGAAATAATCACCTGGGATATTTAGTACCCTACACGTTTCAGCTTGAATACACTACACTTTTCATCGCTGTATAAAGCAATAACGACTAGCAATTTAACCCGTATAATAATCGGGCCTATTCTCGGTACTATAGCGTGAGTGACTAGCTAGCAACTGCACTAGAAAAACTTGATGGATCCAATGTGAGGACTACTTCAAATAAATATTTTTTTTTAAAGTGAACACATTAGGGAACTTGAATTTTAATAATTGAAAGCAACACAGAAATTTTTTATAAAAATAAAAGAAATCATTAATTTTCACTGGTTACGAGTTATTTTTTTTTCTTCTAAGAAAATAATACTAAGACCAACAAAGAATGATAAAACTCTGTATTATTTCCTGTGTCATGTTTATAAATATTCAGCCGTTGACAATACTACTGATAACAGAACGTATATATATATATATATATATATATATATATATATATATATATATATATATATATATATATATATATATATATATATGTGTGTGTGTGTGTGTGTGTGTGTGTGTGTGCGCGCGCGCGTGTGGTGTGTTTTGTTTAAAAACATGTTAATGAGACAGAAAGCTTAGGTAATAGAAAACTATATTAAGGCATTATTTTGTTCACGCCAATAATTCAAATACATGTCTCATCCAAGGCTTACCCTGAAAGCTCTGTGCATACATTTAAATATCGTGAATAAATGCATAAACTCCCCTTTGATGGGAATTGTAAGGCTTTTGGCGAGACCCGAGTTATTTTCTTACCACAAAAAAAATAAAAAAAAAAAATAAAAAAAAAAAAACGCAGAACTGTCGTATGTACCTGAATATGCATGTTTAGTTTTACTCATAACGAAACAGTTGGAACTGGAACAGATGTCATGAACACACGTATAGTACTCGCCTAGCGTTGATTCCTACTGCAATCAAATTCCTTTTGTACGGAATAAATTATTGAAAAAATAAACCGGTAGTGATCTCCCCTAAACTTTCTCGAATATTCTTATATAAAACAACAGGGGATGGTAACTGGGGATATAGTTATGATTTTTAATCCATTTTAAATACTTAAACTTTTTAAAATAGAATAGAATCTCATAAAAAAAACATTGCGCACCAAGCAAACGCCGAATAAAAACGCGTATAATAGTGCGCAATATTATTAGTACTTTAAAAATTTACATTAGTTTTTTGAGAAATCGGAAGTAGCGTAAATTACTACTTCCAGTCAACGGAAATTACTCAAAATTTAACAGAAGGTAGAGAATTAGATCTTTTACTTACATGTGAAATTTCATTTATCTATCTGAAATAGTACTCAAGTTATAGGCTTTTAAAAAATTCAAAGTAGGAAAAGTACCACTTCCGGTTATCGGAAATCGCTCAAAAGTTGATACGGATCTACGATTTTGATAAAATACTTATATATGAAATTTCATCAACCTAGCTGTAACGGTACTCAAGTTATCGTGTTTACACACGGACAGACACACACACACACAGACACACACACACACACACAGACATACGGACAAGATTGCAAAATTATGTTTTTCCGTATCAGTGAGGTGTAAAACGTCGAGATTTGTAAAAATCTCGATTTTTTTTTTTTGCACGATTACAATACTTTCTCTATACTACGTATATACGAGAAAGTAAAAAAAGCATACCGTCGGCTCGATGTTAATGGCGTTGGCCGACCAAAGTGGGGGTCTTCATGTACACCAGCCCGGCCGTTACTTCTTTGTCTCCCTCTCTGACATTTGACGCCCACGACTTCATTCCCCACCCCCACCCCCCTGCCCCAGCCACCCACCCCGCCATGAACCCTCTACAGACTGGGGTCAAACTAAAACAGGCAAGCGAGCAGATCCAAGCAGCGCGGTGCTCTATTATTCAGACAAATGGATGAGCATCAAAGGGCAGTGTGGGCATCTAAGGGCAGAGTTTGCCATGCTGAGATCGGTGGTATTAAACTACATCTAAGTGGTGATACATTTTTTCCAGCTTAGTTAGCCTCTAAATGGTTATAAGTTTTGAGCTTAGGTAACCCATAAGTATCCTTCATCTCAGTGGTGATAGTCTCGAGCTTAAGTAACACACATGTAAATGGTGATACAATGTTTCCTCCTTAGTCATCATCTCAATGGTATTAGTTTAGTGCTTAGGTTACCAACATCTAAGTGATTCGAGCGTAGGTATAGCTTAGAACAGTACCACTGTATATTTATGTTGAATCGTATTATACCCCTGCTCAGTGCAAGGCTTCTCAACCCTTCTCCTACAACGACCCCTTTCAAAAAACAGCTAGTCAGCGCTTACTTAGGGAGAGCGGTCTCCGTTTGGAGACCTCTGCTCTACAGCCAATTTTAAAACGTCTTTATTCTGTACTCACCTTTATCCTCAGTGATTCATAATGCAGATGAAGTAAAAATCTTTTTCGAACCTGACGGCTAGTCGAGTTCACCTGTTTATGTACCCTAGGTATATGCAAGTATAGTGTGGTGAGAATTATGCTCAGCTGAATTTACTTATCCTAACGTGAGTCAGGTACCCATTTGAGCTGGGTGGACTCAATGAAGTTATACTGACACAAAGCGGGAATTCGAACTCGAGACGTATGCTCTACCATTCAACCACACCTTCCCACAGCCCTTTTAAATAGCCCAATAAAACTCTGTTCGTCCACGTCACCCCAACCTCATCGATCCAGTGTTAAGCGAAGCGTTGCATCATAATGAAATCAATTAACCGGACAATTCAGCCCGCTTTCCCTCCGGATATTCCAACACGACCTTCAGCCTCGGTCAAATTGTTGTCGTCTCTAAATGCGGCCTGAGTACTCATTAGAGCTGGGCGGACTCGGGAGGTAATTTATATGTCGTGCAGCTCTATAAAAAACAACATACTAATGCGTGTCCATTTTTACTTTGACAAGAACGTAAAAACAAAGAAAACTATTTTTTTTAAACTATGAAAAGTCTTAAAATCAAAACCTTAACGTGTTCCCAGAAAAATGCGCAAACGGAAAACTGCGCAACCGAAAATTATGCAAATAGAAACAAATGCGCAAATATAAACAAACTATACAAATACACTTTTAATGGGTCATAATTTGAGGAAAGTGTTTTCTTATGCTACATTGTACATGTAGTCATTCTTTGCTAGCGTTTATAAATGTTCAATTTAAAGAAAATAAATTCCCGTGCGCAGTTATGTTTGCGCATCTTTCTGGTCACCGATTACAGGATGTCATTATTTATCAAAAGAAATAACAATTAACAAATGTCACGAGCGTTGTCACGTGACTGAGTGACGCAGACTGGTTCAGCGGTTACTAAGGCAAAAACAACATAGAACGGCTGTACACTCCAAAAGTCTCAAATCTACAGCCACAAACACATATGGGCAGTGAAGTCTCAAATCTACGACCAAAAACATAGACGAGCAGAAAAAATGTAACAGTCAATAAAATCGAGGACCAACCAGAGTTTCTTTCAAGTACATCCAAACCCCCCCCCCCCCCCCATTCCAGGAAGAAATAGAACAAAAATATGTAATTTGAATAGAAAGTCAAATACTTTGACCAGTGTCCGAATCCCCCCTCTCAATCCGAAATTTTTAGTGCGCTACCCCCCCCCCCCCTTTCGGAAGTATTACGTGCCCCCTCCCCACCCACTGGATAGAAATGTCTGAAAGAAATACCCCCTGCGACGAACAACATAGACTTGACAAATTTAACACTGTCAAATCTACGGCCATAAAACAGCATTAAAACAAAACACAACTTGCTAGACTGAACTTTCAAGCGGATGTAAACAGAAATGGTTGAGACAAGGTCACGATAGGTAAAGTTTGTCATCACAGGTAAACATGGCATTGGGTGTGTTATACAGGTGACAAATGTCTTACTGGCGACAGGGGCGTAACCCCGACATTATAACAGAACAGATGGGTTTTAATTGATTAGACATACCCGCATAAATTCGTATGAATGGTATTGCAAACTATCGTACTTTATTGACAATGGGGTCAGGGCTCTGGGATCTGGTATACAAATATCGCGACAATACAAATATGTGGGTATATTGTAAGCATCGTTTATTAACTGTATATTCGGCTATATAGCTAGTACTATACTTGTTTCTGGGTTGGGGGGGGGGGGGGTTTGGGAGGAGTGGAGGGAGGGGAGGGTTTGGGAGGAGTGGGGGGGGGGGGTACATTGACGTTAAGAAAAGACCGTACATAAATACATTTACAAGAATTATAAGTCGAATACTTTCAAATAAAAAATAATAAAAAAAACAACAAAAAAACATAACGAAGCTGTGATAATCACCCAGAGGCGTAGCCAGAGGAGGGGGTGCGGTGGGGCCCCAGGCGCCAACTCTAGTGGGTGGTGGGCGCCGAACGGGATTGCAAAAAAAAAAAAAATTAATTAAAAGCTTATTCTGAGCTCCATTGCTGGATTACACACAGTCGAAGTTAAGAATGTTGACCACTGCTTGATGGTAGCTTACAATTACATCGTACTAGCAAAATACAAGTTTATCTGTCGAGGGGGGGGGTGTCTAATCTTAAAAGAAAGTGTACCTTAAAGCTACTACCTCAACATGAACTCTACACACACCAAAAACACAATGAACACCTTTTCTGATACACCCTTAAGCCACACAAAACGCGCGACATTTCAGTATAAAAAAAATCATTAAAAACAACAAAACCCAGACAGAAATTTCACCGACCAACTCCATTTCCTTCCCCGAACATTTGCACCCCCCCCCCTTCACGTCTTAGTCTCGCGCTAATACAAACTCCCGCGGTGTTTGAATACCGGAGCGAGAAGTCATATTTTTGTTATTCAATTAAACGCGATAATGTTGCTATAGGGAAGAGAACGAGGAAATGAATTATGGGGAATGTTTTCGTGACGTGATTACAACGTTCATGGACCGAGTTAATCACCAAGGCATTTAAGGCATTTAGATCAGATTCGTTAAGACATGAACAAATTTATGATCGTACAGAATTTATATCAGATTCGTTAAGACAAACAAATTTATGATCTTACGGAATTTATATCAGATTTTTTTAAAGACATGAACACATTTATGATCTTATAGCATTTATATCAGATTTGTTGATACATTAACAAATGTATGACCCTACAGATGCTATATATAAGGCTTACACACATTTCATTACGGCAGTCTTTATTTTCCCCTCACGTGAGTCAGGTACCCATCAGGACAGAGTGGACTATGGTGAACTCTACTTCGTCTGCCATAAGTACCTCTGGTTGACGCTCACTTATGACAATACAAATACGGTCAGTGTTAGAGTTTTTTGTCTAATTCGATGAGACAAAAATTTTATTATCTTACCGATGCGGTTAGTTAGACTTTATCTGCAGGTAAAAATATAGTAAGATAATGGTTAGAGTTTAGATGTTAGGGTTTAGATTCGTTGTTATGTGGAGATGTTTTATGATCCTATATGTGTTGTTAGTTAGGATTTACTAGACGTAGGCTAAGAGTTACGATACAACTAGGCAATGATTAGTGTTTAGATGTTTGGTTTTAGATTCGTTGCGACGTGAAAAAAACAATTAGGATCTTACATGTGTTGTTAGACTTTAGGCTTACAGTTATGTTACAACTTGGTATGGTTAGTGTTTAGTTTTAGATTTGCTGTGACGTAAAAACCAATTAGGATCTCACATGTGTTGTTAGTTAGACTTTAGGCTTACAGTTATGTTACAACTTGGTATGGTTAGTGTTTAGATGTTAAGTTTTAGATTCGTTGTGACGTGAAAACAAAAATTAGGATCTTACATGTGTTGTTAGTTAGACTTTACGTAACCTTATCTTACAACTAAGTATGGGTAGTGTTTAAATGTTTGGTTTTAGATTCGCTGTGACGTGAAAAAAAAATTAGGATCTTACATGTGTTGTTAGTTAGACTTAACGTAACCTTATCTTACAACTAAGTATGGTTAGTGTTTAAATGTTTGGTTTTAGATTCGCTGTGACGTGAAAAAAAAATTAGGATCTTACATGTGTTGTTAGTTAGACTTTACGTAACTTTATCTTACAACTAAGTATGGTTAGTGTTTAAATGTTTGGTTTTAGATTCGCTGTGACGTGAAAAAAAAATTAGGATCTTACATGTGTTGTTAGTTAGACTTGACATAGGCTTAGAGTTACGTTACTGGCTTTTAATGGTTAGACTTGGGTGAGTGGGTAATTTTAAATGTGCTGCGTCTTTAATGTTAAACATCACGTGCATGCAGGATAGACTTTTAGTACAAGTGTGTAATGGTCAGAGTTGTAGCAAGTGTTACGATCTGTGGATGGTTTTTGTTTCAACAGTTATTTCTGTACGTCTCTGTTGACATCAACATGTAGCTGTATATCTTATGTTAAGTTCAGATACAAAACAACATCACACGACATATGTAACTGTATACATGATGTTATTGCAGATAACATCACAAGACATACGTAGCTGTACATTTGATGTTAAGGACAGATACAAAACAACATCACAAGACATAGGTAACTATATCTTATGTTAAGTTCAGATACAGAACAACATCACAAGATATACGTAACTGTACATTTGATGTTAAGGACAGATACAAAACAACATCACAAGACATATGTAACTGTATATCTAATGCTATGTATATGTTTAACCCTTTCCCCGGCAACATATTTGGTACCCTGTCCCCGGCAACTGGGTGGATCACACCCAAAGACTTTCTTATAGTAAATTCTTTTCTTTGTTCATTGTGGGGTGGGTAACAATACTGACACAGTTGAGGTATTCAGGGCACAGAGGCCATGGGGAACACAAGACATGTTGTTGTCAATTGGAGAGCTGTAATATGATACTACAGGTTGATGGGATTCTCAAGCAAGAGTTAACCTGTGGGTGGACACATGTAGTGATTTATACTCTTTGCTGGAGTTCTGACTTGCAGTTACAGACAGAACTGTAGTTTAGAGTTACAATAGGTTAATGAAATGCAGGGGTAAGATTGCCTGTGGGAGGACATATATAGTGATGTGTACTCTTTTAGGGAGCTCTGGAATGTAGATAGAGACATTCGAGCCTTTTAGAGTAACTTGACATTAACCTCATTAGGAGTACGAATGAGGACAAAAAGGCAAAACAACTTTGTAATGCTGCTTGAAAGTTAATACTGGGCAATTAATTGATCAAACTGGGAGTGGGGTGGGCGTTCTACAGGTTGTGACCCTGAGAGTAAGGTTTATAAATAGTCACAAACGTTATAGAGAACACAACAGAAACAAGTCTTGAACGCTTTTGTCTAAACTCAAGTGCTAATGATAAAGGAATATATTTGCCAGTTTTAGTATAGCAGGTGAAAATGACCAACAAGTTTTGAGTCTGAACTATCAGAGGTAGAAGATGAAGAATGGCAGCCATCAGTATCAAGCAGCTCTGATGACGAGGTCTACCCAATATACTGCATTTCAACTATCAATAATGTGTCAACAGTTGGCACTCATAATGAAATGAAACGGCTGGTGCAAAGTGAAGAAAAAGAAATATTTTCAGGAAAGACAAAGTAACAGTACACTAGACCACTGCCTGAAGTGCTAATCCCAGGAAATTTAAAAACAGCCTGACCCTAAATATTTCTTCTGTGCATGAATACAAAAAATAATACAACCAATATTTGACTGCATTAGCAGGGATGGAGAGAAAGCAAGAGCAGACACTGACACTCTGCAGAATAACAATTTAGTTGTATGTCAATTCAGTTCTGCTTATGGAAATTTTTGAAGGCAGAATTTTCTATGAAGAAATTCAGCAACCTTCTGGGTCATATTCACTTCACAACAATAACACAAACAGTCCATCAGGCTCATGGTATATTTGCTTCCGTTATGGTAGATATTCCATTCAAATTTAGAAAGGTGTTATGTTTCTGGAGAGATCATTACTAATTAGCAACTGATTGATTTTAGAGGTGGGAGTAGATTTATCCAATACATACCAAGCAATTCCGATAAGTATGGAATTAAAATATTTTGGACCTGTGACTTATGTAAAACCACTAAAAGGGTGCCCATATTTTATAAAAAAAACTTAAGTTCCCTGCCAGCAAAAGGAAATGTCCAGTTATTTTAATTTTAACTAACAACTGTGCTCTCTGAGGTGTAAATTATTAAAACCTGTTAATGTTCTATTATTTTGTTACTAAAGTTGATTACTTCAATCTGGTTTGATATTTTTGTTACTCAAATACCTTCAGATTGTTAATTTATAGTTAAACTTTGAAAATGTAAAACAATGACTTAACCCACAATGAGTAAAAACAAATTGTTAGAAGCCAGTTTATAAGTTATAAGTATTTTTTCCATTCAAAATTGTCTAAGGGTGTGTAGCACCCAGTTGCCAGGGACCGTATAAAAAAATTTCAAACCCTCATAAAAAAATTTTTTACGCATATTTTTTCAATTTTCAACCTCCAATGTGTTCATCCCAACCACCTTATAGATGGGAATGAGGCCCAGAAAAATTTATAAAACGAGACTCGAGATATGAGCAAAAATATAGCGACTTCGGGTCGATTACACCCAGTCGCCGGGGAAAGGGTTAAACTAAATGCTAAGATATATATATAACTGAACATGTGATGTTAATTACAAATATAAAACAATACCACAACAACAGGGAGGGGGAGTACGGTTGGTGTTAAAACAAAGATCGGACACAGCAGGTTTACAACAGGTAACGCTGCTGCGTGTCAAGACCCGAACACCTAACCCTGCTCCGTGTAGAGAATGACAGACTGTTCGACCACCATGGCGGTTAGCGCATACTGTACCATGGTCCCGTTAAACCGTGACATAAACCCTGGGCCCACTAGCGCCCGTCAGCTATAGGATGAGGTGAGACGCCGCTGGGTTTATTAATTAATTAATCGGCGGGGAAGCGTTGCATGGTGTCATTGCATGTAATGGAGATTTGGTGGTGTTATAGTTTTTTCATGCTGGGGAGCCAATATTAGCACTAAATATACACACACGCACGCACACACACACATTATATATATATATATATATATATATATATATATATATATATATATATATATGAGCGAGAGATGGATTGGATGGATAGACGGAGAGATAGATAGATATAAAGTAGTCAGACAGACAGACAGACAGACAGACAACAGACAGGGATGGATGGATGGATGGGTGGGTGGGTGGGTAGGTAGGTAGGTAGTTAGATAGATAGATAGATAGATAGATAGATAGATAGATAGATAGATAGATAGATAGATAGATAGATAGATAGATAGATAGATAGATAGATAGATAGATAGATAGATAGATAGATAGATAGATAGATAGATAGATAGATAGATAGATAGATAGATAGATAGATAGATAGATAGATAGATAGATAGATAGATAGATAGATAGATAGATAGATAGATAGATAGATAGATAGATAGATAGATAGATAGATAGATAGATAGATAGATAGATAGATAGATAGATAGATAGATAGATAGATAGATAGATAGATAGATAGATAGATAGATAGATAGATAGATAGAAGTAGTATATTAGGTCACTTTTGGTTAGTATTTTTGGCGCAGGTGGGGATGGTGAGGAGCAATGACATATAGTAAAATACTCGGGAGCAGGATGCGCCGCAGGTACAATGACATATAGCAAAATACTCCCAGCCTGGCGCATCGGGATGGTGAGGGTGGGTGAGCAGGATGCGCTGCAGGTACAACGACATATAGTAAAATACTACGCCAACTGGGGTTGGCGGAGGTGGTGGGGAAGTAGGTCAGGGTGAGTCACCTTTTGGTGACCTTGTGACGTAATCATTGACCTTGTGACGTAATTAGTGACTTTGTGACGTAATCACTGTCCTAGTTACGTAATTTTAATGCGTTTTTTAATTAGTTTTAATGAGTTTATTAAATTTTAATTAATTTTTGACCTAGTTACGTAATTTTAATGTGTTTTTATTACGTAATTGTTTAATTTGTTTGATTTAAATTGTTTAATTACTTTGTTTATATTGTGTAATTTTTATTAACGAGTTACGTAATTTGATTATTTGTTTACTTTTTTAATTATTTTTATTGACGAGTTACGTAATTTGATTTTAATTTTTTAAAATTTTAAATTTTTTAAATTTTTAAATTTTTTAAATTATTATTTTTAAATTTTAAATTTGTTTATTTGTTTACTTTTTTGTTTAATTGTTTAATTTGTTTGTTTACTTGTTGTTTAATTTAATTACTTTGTTTATATTGTGTAATTTTTATTGACTAGTTACGTAATTTGATTATTTGTTTACTTTTAATTATTTTTTATTGAGTAGTTACGTAATTGGATTTTAATTTTTTAAATTTTTAAATTTTAAATTTTATTTTATTAACTAGTTACGTAATTTGATTATTTGTTTGAAATTCATTTTATTTCTTTGATTTTAATTACTTTGTTTAATTAATTTATTTGATATATTTCTTTTCTTTGTTGTTTAATGTTGTTTATTTGTTTGAATGTATGTATGTTTTTAAATTCTCCCCTACAACGAGGGTGTACTAGAACAGTCTTTGTATACCAACCTTTAACCAGACATGTAACACCTGTTACGTATCGACCCGCCCGCGAAGTTTTCTCACCGCTGCCCGTTTTAATGGGAATGTATTGATCGCACCCACGGAGCCATCGGGACAACGGGCGCGTTAATATTGATTCCACACACGGCCATCAAATGATGGTCCGACTAATTAATTTGGTCATGCATCGTGGGTTTATGTCAACTACAAACATCCATTAGAGACACCTGTTACTCGCTAATGGCACCCGACACGTATCGATCCACCAGCGATCCTTTGTTCTTGTCAACCACCGTACAAGGGCCAAGTTAATATTGATCGCACCTACTGACCATCAGTATGATGGTCCATCTATGTGTAATTTTTATTAACGAGTTACGTAATTTGATTTTAATTTTTTAAATTTTTAAATTTTTTAATTTAATTTTATAATTAGTTTAATTATTATTAACGAGTTACGTAATTTGATTTTAATTTTTTAAATTTTTAAATTTTTTAAATTATTATTTTTAAATTTTATTTTTAATTGTTGTTTACTTGTTGTTTAATTTAATTACTTTGTATAATTTATTTGATTGAAATTCATTTTAATTAGTTTGCTTTTAATTTCTTTGTTGTACGCCGTTTGAAATAAAAGACTAACACTAGCGTGTACTAGAAAGTGTCATTGTGTATAACATCCATTTAACCACAGCTGTTACTTATTAGCGACAGCTTGTACTTATCGATCCGCCCGTAATCCTCCCAGGCGCTCCCCGTGGTTGCTTAATAGCGGGCTCACTGAAGCGATCACAACAGGTAATTAATCGAAGCCATTAAGTCCCTCTCCGCGTTAAGTGTGGCGACAGCTGGTGCTGTAATTAGTCACGGCTCTCGGCTTTTTTCATTAGACTACAGCTGTACATGAACTATGTTCACATATCGTACGCCCGGTCATTCTTTGATCAAATTAAAAAAATTTGTTTCCACATGTCATGCGAACCGTCCCTTGCTATGTATGAAAGATTAATGGTTGTAACTATTCGCTTATAGCGAGGGTCAGCGAAAACAAAAATATATTTAAGGGTCGGAATTTTCTTTCAACCACCGTTAAGTCAGGTTTTGAGACGAAACGAAATCTCGGTAGGTTCGTGTTTTTTAATGGGCGACTTGGTGCGTTGGTACGTAGGTATGCGGGGTAGACATGTTTTTTACAAGTCTGGAAAAGTAATTACGTTTTTTTATGACCGTTCCGATTTTCTTTTGATCTGACCACCATTTGACCACACTGAGCCAGATAAATTTAACAATTGTCGCAGCGGGGTTTATTTTAAGTGCACACCGTGCACGCTTGTTTACATTTTAAAAGACGTGTCGCGTGTCTTCCCCTTACGGCTTCCCTAATAGAGAAACGAGAGGAAAGACAACTGTTCTAAAATTAGAACAGCCTTGTTTACAGCCACGAGTATCGTCCCTTGTGAAAAAATTCGCGTCAGAATCATTAACTAAACATTCAATTTCTTTAACAAGTTAAAAAATAATTTAGGAAGACAAGGGTTAACAACATTAGACGCCACCGTTTTTGTTTCCTGTGACGACAAGGCACAATACACTTTTTTATTTTATGTCTCAAGTAGAGGGGTGGGATATTTTTTTTCTTTGTAAGCGTGTTGTAAACAATAGGTAGACGAAGCGATTACTAAGTAAGAGGGGAGAGAACGTGACGTACATCGCGATATTTGAAAACATGGCGATGTTTAACCTCAACCAAAAAAGGCAATGAACCTAGAAGGAAGACGAATATATATCTTAGTCTTGCAGCAGATTACCTCCCCATGTTCGCTTTAGTATTACAGCTTCTTTTTGACTTGAACTTCTTTAATTTTTAAGAAAGTTTACTTATACATATTACATTACGTCTAATGACATTTTTATTTTATTTTTACCACTCAATGTATTTTGTTTTTCTATATCTTACATTGTCATCTTAATTTTTGATCACCTTAGTAAAAATTTGCTTAAGATTATAAAATTCAAGTTTTAAAAAACAACAACGTTATAGTACGTCGTGTCAAATGACACACCGTTTAAAATGTCTACATTTAAAGTTCACCAAAATAATGACGTAAAAACTAAATATGATATGACGTTAGCATACATATCATTCAATCTAATCACTCTAAAGTACAAATCAATAATTTTTATTGATTAAGGGGCTGGGTGAGTTATTTTTATCACTATTCGCCCTTCCCCTTCCCTTTGTCCGCAACCCCTTCCCCCTTCTCCCATCCAACCTTGCGTCATCACACTAACCTCAATACCAACCGCTAGATAAACAGACCGTACTACTACTCACACTATACCTATTCCATTTAAGAGACAAAGGCTGTATGACAATCCTACAGACAAATATTTATTCAACTAATATCACAACCCCCTAGAAACCACTCCAACAGACTGGGATACATAACTTGTAGACACCACTCCTCGTTGAATATCTCTTGCACCCTACCTACATCGACAACTTTGTCCGCCGCCCTCGCCCCCGTCCCTAGTATGAACTCGGTTACCAACAATTTCAAAACATGCATGTTCCGAGTTCAAAACCAACCTTCAACGACACTAGTATGAACTCGGCCCCTAACAATTCCAAAACATGCCTGTACTAACTTTGAAACCACCCTCGGTGAAAACTTCACCGACCCTAGTATGGACTCTACACCTAGCGATTCCAAAACATGCAAGTTCCGAGTTCAAAACCAACCTTCACCGACACTAGTATGAACTCGGCTACCAACAATTCCAAAACATGCATGTTCCGAGTTCATACTCGGTTACCAACAATTTCAAAACATGCATGTTCCGAGTTCAAAACCAACCTTCACCGACACTAGTATAACTCGGCCCCTAACACTTCCAAAACATGCCTGTACTAACTTTGAAACCACCCTCGGTGAAAACTTCACCGACCCTAGTATGAACTCGGTTACCAACAATTTCAAAACATGCATGTTCCGAGTTCAAAACCAACCTTCACCGACACTAGTATGAACTCGGCTACCAACAATTCCAAAACATGCATGTTCCGAGTTCAAAACCAACCTTCACCGACACTAGTATGAACTCGGCTACCAACAATTCCAAAACATGCATGTTCCGAGTTCAAAACCAACCTTCACCGACACTAGTATGAACTCGGCTACCAACAATTCCTAAACATGCATGTACCAACTTTGTAACCTACCTCGGTGTTAACAAAAACTCCCCTGACCCTAGTATGGACTCTACACCTACCGATTCCAAAACATGCATGTTCCGAGTTCAAAACCAACCTTCACCGACACTAGTATGAACTCTAGACCTACCGATTCCAAAACATACATGTTCCGAGTTCAAAACCAACCTTCACCGACCCTAGTATGAACACGGCCCCTAACAATTCCAAGGATGCATGTACCAACTTTACAACCTGCCTCAGTGTTAGCAAAACTCCCCGACCCTAGTATGAACTCGGCTACCAACAATTCCAAAACATGCATGTTCCGAGTTCATACTCGGTTACCAACAATTTCAAAACATGCATGTTCCGAGTTCAAAACCAACCTTCACCGACACTAGTATAACTCGGCCCCTAACACTTCCAAAACATGCCTGTACTAACTTTGAAACCACCCTCGGTGAAAACTTCACCGACCCTAGTATGAACTCGGTTACCAACAATTTCAAAACATGCATGTTCCGAGTTCAAAACCAACCTTCACCGACACTAGTATGAACTCGGCTACCAACAATTCCAAAACATGCATGTTCCGAGTTCAAAACCAACCTTCACCGACACTAGTATGAACTCGGCTACCAACAATTCCAAAACATGCATGTTCCGAGTTCAAAACCAACCTTCACCGACACTAGTATGAACTCGGCTACCAACAATTCCTAAACATGCATGTACCAACTTTGTAACCTACCTCGGTGTTAACAAAAACTCCCCTGACCCTAGTATGGACTCTACACCTACCGATTCCAAAACATGCATGTTCCGAGTTCAAAACCAACCTTCACCGACACTAGTATGAACTCTAGACCTACCGATTCCAAAACATACATGTTCCGAGTTCAAAACCAACCTTCACCGACCCTAGTATGAACACGGCCCCTAACAATTCCAAGGATGCATGTACCAACTTTACAACCTGCCTCAGTGTTAGCAAAACTCCCCGACCCTAGTATGAACTCAACTGCCAACAATTCCTAAACATGCATGTCCCAACTTTGCAACCTGCCTCGGTGAAAACTTCACCGACCCTAGTATGGCCTCTCTACCTATCAATTCTAAAACATGCATGTACCAACTTCGAAACATCCCTCTGTGTTAACAAAACTCCCCCGACCCTACTATAGACTCGACCCCTAACAATTCCAAAACATGTATGGTCTAGCTTCGAACCTGCCTCGGTGAAAACGTCACCGACTCGTGTATAAAATCTGTCCCAACCAACTCCAAACCTTCCCTGGGCACCCGAATAAAAATAACTCACCCAGCCCCTTAATCAATAAAAATTATTGATTTGTACTTTAGAGTGATTAGATTGAATGATATGTATGCTAACGTCATATCATATTTAGTTTTTACGTCATTATTTTGGTGAACTTTAAATGTAGACATTTTAAACGGTGTGTCATTTGACACGACGTACTATAACGTTGTTGTTTTTTAAAACTTGAATTTTATAATCTTAAGCAAATTTTTACTAAGGTGATCAAAAATTAAGATGACAATGTAAGATATAGAAAAACAAAATACATTGAGTGGTAAAAATAAAATAAAAATGTCATTAGACGTAATGTAATATGTATAAGTAAACTTTCTTAAAAATTAAAGAAGTTCAAGTCAAAAAGAAGCTGTAATACTAAAGCGAACATGGGGAGGTAATCTGCTGCAAGACTAAGATATATATTCGTCTTCCTTCTAGGTTCATTGCCTTTTTTGGTTGAGGTTAAACATCGCCATGTTTTCAAATATCGCGATGTACGTCACGTTCTCTCCCCTCTTACTTAGTAATCGCTTCGTCTACCTATTGTTTACAACACGCTTACAAAGAAAAAAAATATCCCACCCCTCTACTTGAGACATAAAATAAAAAAGTGTATTGTGCCTTGTCGTCACAGGAAACAAAAACGGTGGCGTCTAATGTTGTTAACCCTTGTCTTCCTAAATTATTTTTTAACTTGTTAAAGAAATTGAATGTTTAGTTAATGATTCTGACGCGAATTTTTTCACAAGGGACGATACTCGTGGCTGTAAACAAGGCTGTTCTAATTTTAGAACAGTTGTCTTTCCTCTCGTTTCTCTATTAGGGAAGCCGTAAGGGGAAGACACGCGACACGTCTTTTAAAATGTAAACAAGCGTGCACGGTGTGCACTTAAAATAAACCCCGCTGCGACAATTGTTAAATTTATCTGGCTCAGTGTGGTCAAATGGTGGTCAGATCAAAAGAAAATCGGAACGGTCATAAAAAAACGTAATTACTTTTCCAGACTTGTAAAAAACATGTCTACCCCGCATACCTACGTACCAACGCACCAAGTCGCCCATTAAAAAACACGAACCTACCGAGATTTCGTTTCGTCTCAAAACCTGACTTAACGGTGGTTGAAAGAAAATTCCGACCCTTAAATATATTTTTGTTTTCGCTGACCCTCGCTATAAGCGAATAGTTACAACCATTAATCTTTCATACATAGCAAGGGACGGTTCGCATGACATGTGGAAACAAATTTTTTTAATTTGATCAAAGAATGACCGGGCGTACGATATGTGAACATAGTTCATGTACAGCTGTAGTCTAATGAAAAAAGCCGAGAGCCGTGACTAATTACAGCACCAGCTGTCGCCACACTTAACGCGGAGAGGGACTTAATGGCTTCGATTAATTACCTGTTGTGATCGCTTCAGTGAGCCCGCTATTAAGCAACCACGGGGAGCGCCTGGGAGGATTACGGGCGGATCGATAAGTACAAGCTGTCGCTAATAAGTAACAGCTGTGGTTAAATGGATGTTATACACAATGACACTTTCTAGTACACGCTAGTGTTAGTCTTTTATTTCAAACGGCGTACAACAAAGAAATTAAAAGCAAACTAATTAAAATGAATTTCAATCAAATAAATTATACAAAGTAATTAAATTAAACAACAAGTAAACAACAATTAAAAATAAAATTTAAAAATAATAATTTAAAAAATTTAAAAATTTAAAAAATTAAAATCAAATTACGTAACTCGTTAATAATAATTAAACTAATTATAAAATTAAATTAAAAAATTTAGAAATTTAAAAAATTAAAATCAAATTACGTAACTCGTTAATAAAAATTACACATAGATGGACCATCATACTGATGGTCAGTAGGTGCGATCAATATTAACTTGGCCCTTGTACGGTGGTTGACAAGAACAAAGGATCGCTGGTGGATCGATACGTGTCGGGTGCCATTAGCGAGTAACAGGTGTCTCTAATGGATGTTTGTAGTTGACATAAACCCACGATGCATGACCAAATTAATTAGTCGGACCATCATTTGATGGCCGTGTGTGGAATCAATATTAACGCGCCCGTTGTCCCGATGGCTCCGTGGGTGCGATCAATACATTCCCATTAAAACGGGCAGCGGTGAGAAAACTTCGCGGGCGGGTCGATACGTAACAGGTGTTACATGTCTGGTTAAAGGTTGGTATACAAAGACTGTTCTAGTACACCCTCGTTGTAGGGGAGAATTTAAAAACATACATACATTCAAACAAATAAACAACATTAAACAACAAAGAAAAGAAATATATCAAATAAATTAATTAAACAAAGTAATTAAAATCAAAGAAATAAAATGAATTTCAAACAAATAATCAAATTACGTAACTAGTTAATAAAATAAAATTTAAAATTTAAAAATTTAAAAAATTAAAATCCAATTACGTAACTACTCAATAAAAAATAATTAAAAGTAAACAAATAATCAAATTACGTAACTAGTCAATAAAAATTACACAATATAAACAAAGTAATTAAATTAAACAACAAGTAAACAAACAAATTAAACAATTAAACAAAAAAGTAAACAAATAAACAAATTTAAAATTTAAAAATAATAATTTAAAAAATTTAAAAATTTAAAAAATTTAAAATTTTAAAAAATTAAAATCAAATTACGTAACTCGTCAATAAAAATAATTAAAAAAGTAAACAAATAATCAAATTACGTAACTCGTTAATAAAAATTACACAATATAAACAAAGTAATTAAACAATTTAAATCAAACAAATTAAACAATTACGTAATAAAAACACATTAAAATTACGTAACTAGGTCAAAAATTAATTAAAATTTAATAAACTCATTAAAACTAATTAAAAAACGCATTAAAATTACGTAACTAGGACAGTGATTACGTCACAAAGTCACTAATTACGTCACAAGGTCAATGATTACGTCACAAGGTCACCAAAAGGTGACTCACCCTGACCTACTTCCCCACCACCTCCGCCAACCCCAGTTGGCGTAGTATTTTACTATATGTCGTTGTACCTGCAGCGCATCCTGCTCACCCACCCTCACCATCCCGATGCGCCAGGCTGGGAGTATTTTGCTATATGTCATTGTACCTGCGGCGCATCCTGCTCCCGAGTATTTTACTATATGTCATTGCTCCTCACCATCCCCACCTGCGCCAAAAATACTAACCAAAAGTGACCTAATATACTACTGATAGATAGATAGATAGATAGATAGATAGATAGATAGATAGATAGATAGATAGATAGATAGATAGATAGATAGATAGATAGATAGATAGATAGATAGATAGATAGATAGATAGATAGATAGATAGATAGATAGAGTTTATGCACATTTACTTTTGTCACAGGTACTTAATAGCCATTACTAGTCATTAATTACATTGATAAATGTATGACCCATAGCCTTAAAGTGATCGCTCAATACATAAACAAACTACAAAAACTCTCAGATCCTACCCTAATAATTCCAGTCCTTATACTAATCGATAGAAGTATCGACACGTTAATCGATAAGAGGCGCCCAATGCTGTGTTTATTTGTTTTATTAAATCCATAATACTTTAAACTGTTTATAATTCTAAATACTTTAGAGTTATAAACAGTTTAACCTAAGTAACCCAGAGATGTGTTAACCGCAAATTTCCAAGTTGCGCTATTGCGCGGCCGCGCAGTGTTTTGAACCCGCCTCGCAGTTATTGTGTACAATACATTATCATTGCATAAGACTTTTAATAAACAGCGCACTAAAATAACACGCGACACATTATAGCTTTGTCCCCTTAAAGGAAACATTAGTTAGCCGTCTCCTAATGTCATGGTACTTACTGTTGAGGGGGATATGAAGGCGAGGGGGGAGGGGGGGGGGGGTCAATCAAATATATCCGCCATTGAAGTTTATGACGCCCGAGTGCGAGTACACGAGTAAAGCAAACCACGTGATCAAGCCGCGGGGCGTGGCCTCGAGACAAGAACTCACACTGACAACCACAGGCTACCTGTCTCCCCCCACAGACAGGTAGCCGGCACCCCCCCCTCACGTCAGGGTGCTTTAGTCGAAACGTTTTTATCACCCACACCCGGGGGTGTTCACACGCATGCGCAGGTAACTATCATATTTGTCCGGATGATGATTTTTTTCCCCCCGGAGCGGAAGTGAGACAAGACGAGTCTCCGTGCTGTTGCCGCTGTGGTCGTTTGCTTTGTGTTTCCCTGTGGGTGGATGAAGTAGACATTTCACGCTTCACTGACGCGACGGCAGGGCAATACTTAACTGGGTACAGGGGCTTTTCTAAACTCTATGGGGGCTTTTCTATACTTTTATAGAGGCTTTACTTAACTCTGCTCTATAGGATTTTTTAAACTCTATAGGGGCTTTTCTAAACTTTTATAGAGGCTTCTGTTTAGAGGCTTCTTAACTCTACTCCATAGAGGATTTTCTAAACTCTACTGTATAGAGGCTTTTCTAAACTCTATGGAGACTTTTCTAAACTCTACTCCACAGAGGCTTTTCTAAACTCCATAGAGGCTTTTCTAAACTCCACCACAGAGGCGTTTATGCTAGTACCGCTCTTAGGGTTAGGATTAGGGTTAGTATTATTTAGTATGTGTGTTATAACGGTGTACAATAATGGAAACTTCTTAAAATAGTACCGGTTATTAAATACAAATATGACTTGCTCATTGTCTATCCCTAACTATCAAACAGTATCACGTCGATGTATTTTTTCTAACTACTATTACCTGTATAACATTTCCGTTCAGATTCGCATTAAGAATTTAAGATTAGGTTAATGCCGAGAAATACTATTAAAAGAAACTCTAAAATACGCCCCCACCTGCATTTGATAAAGTGCCATCCCATAATCACACGATACCAGATCATTAGCGTACAATACAAGCTTGAATAGAAAAAAAACACTGATCACAAACCATGGTGCAAGTACATTTTTACCGCTGAATTTTACTTCAAGCAAAACACGGATCTTAAATTATTCAACAGGATAAAAACAAAAGAAACGAATGCAACACATTGTAATAAATCGAATTGCTTTACACCCAAATTGTGTATGCAGATTTGCAGTCCAGTTTTAAAATACGCGCGGGACCCCCCAACCCAGCATCTGATTGGATAAAACAAAACAAAAATTCCCTATCTTGATCCTCCAACAGGAATGACAATCCAATTTCTCCAATCCAACTTAATGGATACAAAAAAGGAACGTACACAGAATAAGAAACAAGACTTCACTCAACAGGGGGGGGGGGGGGGGAGAGAACTACATCCAATTCCAAGTTAATAGGCAAATATAAAGAAACATCCAATCCAAGTTAATAGGAAAATATAGAGAAACATCCAATCCAAGTTAATAGGAAAATATAGAGAAACATACAATCCAAGTTAATAGGAAAATATAGAGAAACATCCAATCCAAGTTAATAGGAAAATATAGAGAAATATACAATCCAAGTTAATAGGACCATATAAAGAAATGTATAATCCATGGTATGTATGGGAAATCTTAAAAACTTGACATCCAATCTAAGTTAATAGGAAAATATAGAGAAACATCCAATCCAAGTTAATAGGAAACTATAGAGAAACATCCAATCCAAGTTAATAGGAAAATATAGAGAAACATACAATCCAAGTTAATAGGAAAATATAGAGAAACATCCAATACAAGTTAATAGGAAAATATAGAGAAATATACAATCCAAGTTAATAGGAAAATATAGAGACATACAATCCATGTTGTGTAGCGGAAATCTTAAAAACTTGACATGTATAAAATGAAATGTTATTTGGAAAAGGGGATTGATCTTTTCACACTAAAGTAGGGATTATTTTCACGTTAATAGGGAATAGTTCTTTTCACACTAAAAAGGGATTCTTATTTTCACACTAAAAATGGATTTTTTTCCCCACATAAGCGGAAGAGCACTAGGCTGTAAACCCGACGGTATTGGGTTCGGATCCGTGTCTACTCTGATGGGTACCTATCTCGTGATAGGGAAAGTAAAGTCGGCTTTTGGTGCTGACCACACCTTCCTTTCATAAGCAGAGGCCAAGAAACATGAAATCTACTTCATCTGCCCAATGGATCACTAGGCATAAAGAGGATTATTTACCTTTTTACTTTCTCGTATATACGAAGTATAGAGAAAGTATTGTAATCGTGCAAAAAAAAAATCGAGATTTTTACAGATCTCGACGTTTTACACCTCACTGATACGGAAAAACATAATTTTGCAATCTTGTCCGTATGTCTGTGTGTGTGTGTGTGTGTGTGTCTGTGTGTCTGTGTGTCCGTGTGTAAACACGATAACTTGAGTACCGTTACAGCTAGGTTGATGAAATTTCATATATAAGTATTTTATCAAAATCGTAGATCCGTATCAACTTTTGAGCGATTTCCGATAACCGGAAGTGGTACTTTTCCTACTTTGAATTTTTCAAAAGCCTATAACTTGAGTACTATTTCAGATAGATAAATGAAATTTCACATGTAAGTACAAGATCAAATTCTCTACCTTCTGTAAAATTTTGAGTAATTTCCGTTGACTGGAAGTAGTAATTTACGCTACTTCCGATTTCTTAAAAAACTAATGTAAATTTTAAAAGTACTAATAATATTGCGCACTATTATGCGCTTTTTTATTTGGCGTTCACTTGGTGTGCAATTAATTTGTCTACGAGATTTTATTCTATTTTTAAAACTTTAAGTATTTAAAATGGATTAAAAATCATGTCTATAGCCCGAGTTCCCATCCCCTGTTATTTTATATAAGAATATTCGAGAAAGTTTAGGGGAGATCACTCCCGGTTTATTATATAAGGTAGACTAAACGCAATAGCTGGCGAGAGAAAGACTAGAGAGAAAAAAAGACTTTTTCTGTCGTTAATCATTTTATGAGGCTTGTTTGTTTTGCTACTACTGTGTTTGTATTGCGCTTATGGCCCGTTCATAATCTGGCTCTACAAATACTTGGGCTGGATTTGACTGCGCGTTCTATTATATGTAAGGGCGTACTTGATTGATTTATACATTTTTATGTTGGATTGGAATAGATTACGATTGAAATTTTCTAAGCGGATCTAAGCGATATTGTAAATGTTTTATTTATTTATTTTATTAAAAGCGGATGGGGCTCAAGTTTTGTTATGTTGGACTGGATTTGGTTGAGCTATTAAGATTCTTCTCTCCCATTTATTGAATTGTCGAATAGGAAGGTGATCAATAACCAGTGTTGGACGGGGGATGGGGAGGGGGGGGAGAATCTGGACCATTATAGGAAGATGGATAATTGGGGAGGGGGTGGGTTGTGGGGGGTCGGTGTGTGCGGAGGGAGGGGGAGGGGGGATTAAATAATACTACAGGAAGATAAAGCATGGAGATGGGGGGGGGGGGGGGTATGAAGGACCCGTATCATTGTGTGTGTCGGGTGGGGGTTGGGGGATTTGAAAAATTGTAGGATGATTAAAGCGATGGTACAGTTCTGGAAAGAGATGGAGGGGTATAGTGAGGTAGGGGTATAGTGAGGGAGGGTGTTAAGGGGTGGGGATGGACGAAGCGGGGTTTTATGAGAAAAGGGGGAGGGGGGTGTCCTTAAAAGGTGGGCTAGAACTAAAAGGGAGGGCGAGTAAAAGATACAAGTGTTGAGGGAGGGGGGGGGGTCGTAAATAAAACCAGGAAATGAGGGGGGGGTTGACAAAAGACCAGGAGAGGGGAAGGGTACGGCGAATGAAAATTAAGCTGATTTACAACCTCCAAAGAAAAGCTGTTATTCTTAGAATACGTTGAACGAGGACCTCATCTGCATATCAAGCAGAGCTCGTATCGCAGGGTTCAAAGGTCACCATTGCACGTCACGGCTGGGGTTGGTTGTAATTTGTAAAGTCGTCTTTTCTCTCCAGCTGTTACGGCATTACCCGAGCAGTGGTGATGGCAGGGTTTGTACTGGACTTTATGACTTGATTGTTAAACATATGGAGGGGAGTCAGGGTTTGTACTGGACTTTATGACTTGATTGTTAAACATATGGAGGGGTGGCAGGGTTTGTACTGGACTTTATGACTTGATTGTTAAACATATGGAGGGGTGGCAGGGTTTGTACTGGACTTTATGACTTGATTGTTAAACATATGGAGGGGAGGCAGGGTTTGTACTGGACTTTATGACTTGATTGTTAAACATATGGGGGGTGGGGGGTGGCAGGGTTTGTACTGGACTTTATGGCTTGATTGTTAAACATATGGAGGGGAGGCAGGGTTTGTACTGGACTTTATGACTTGATTGTTAAACATATGGAGGGGAGTCAGGGTTTGTACTGGACTTTATGACTTGATTGTTAAACATATGGGGGGTGGGGGGGTGGCAGGGTTTGTACTGGACTTTATGACTTGATTGTTAAACATATGGAGGGGTGGCAGGGTTTGTACTGGACTTTATGACTTGATTGTTAAACATATGGGGGGTGGGGGGTGGCAGGGTTTGTACTGGACTTTATGACTTGATTGTTAAACATATGGAGGGGTGGCAGGGTTTGTACTGGACTTTATGACTTGATTGTTAAACATATGGAGGGGAGTCAGGGTTTGTACTGGACTTTATGACTTGATTGTTAAACATATGGAGGGGTGGCAGGGTTTGTACTGGACTTTATGACTTGATTGTTAAACATATGGAGGGGAGGCAGGGTTTGTACTGGACTTTATGACTTGATTGTTAAACATATGGAGGGGAGGCAGGGTTTGTACTGGACTTTATGACTTGATTGTTAAACATATGGAGGGGAGTCAGGGTTTGTACTGGACTTTATGGCTTGATTGTTAAACATATGGAGGGGTGGCAGGGTTTGTACTGGACTTTATGACTTGATTGTTAAACATATGGAGGGGAGGCAGGGTTTGTACTGGACTTTATGACTTGATTGTTAAACATATGGGGGGTGGGGGGTGGCAGGGTTTGTACTGGACTTTATGGCTTGATTGTTAGACATATGGAGGGGTGGCAGGGTTTAACTGGACTTTATGACTTGATTGTTAAACATATGGGGGGGGGGGCAGGGTTTGTACTGGACTTTATTGTTAAACATATGGGGGGAAGAGGCAGGGTTTAACTGGACTTATGGCTTGATTGTTAAACATATGGAGGGGAGGGGACATGGAGATTCGGATAATTGTTCTGTCTGGGTGTAGGTTCATTCAGTATGCGGGTAGGTTTATTCTGTCTGAGTGTAGGCTTATTATGGGTGTATGTTTATTCAGTCTGCGTGTAGGTTTATTGTATCTGAGTGTAGTTTTGTTCTGTCCGGGTGTACGTTCGTTCTGTATGAGTGTAGGTTCATTTAGTCTGGGTGTAGGTTTATTCAGTCTGGGTGTAGGTTTATTATGTATGTGTGTAGGTTTATTCAGTCTGGGTGTAGGTTTATTATGTATGTGTGTAGGTTTATTCAGTCTAGGTGTAGGTTTATTATGTCTGTGTGTAGGTTCATACAGTCTAGGTGTAGGTTTATTATGTCTGTGTGTAGGGTCATTCAGTCTGGGTGTAGGTTTATTATGTATGTGTGTAGGTTTATTCAGTCTAGGTGTAGGTTTATTATGTCTGTGTGTAGGTTCATACAGTCTGGGTGTAGGTTTATTATGTCTGTGTGTAGGTTCATACAGTCTAGGTGAAGGTTTATTATGTCTGTGTGTAGGGTCATACAGTCTGGGTGTAGGTTTATTATGTATGTGTGTAGGTTTATTCAGTCTAGGTGTAGGTTTATTATGTCTGTGTGTAGATTCATACAGTCTAGGTGAAGGTTTATTATGTCTGTGTGTAGGGTCATTCAGTCTGGGTGTAGGATTATTATGTATGTGTGTAGGTTTATTCAGTCTAGGTGTAGGTTTATTATGTCTGTGTGTAGATTCGTACAGTCTATGTGTAGGTTTATTATGTCTGTGTGTAGGGTCATTCAGTCTGGGTGTAGGTTCATACTGTCTGTGCGTATGTTCATCTGTGTACAGATCCCAGATTCCATACTATGCTAATACAGATCCAGAGGCTGGTTTAAGCAAGGATCCTTCTGTCGTTTTTTCACCTACTCTCACGTAGGAAGGGAGGAGGGGGTATGACCTAAAGTCTCTTCTATCCAGGTGTATGTTAAAGCACGAACCTAATCTGTTAAGCTACGGAGCTGCACTGTTAAATCAGATACACATTCCTAAAGGGCATCTCTTTCTTATCCTTTTGCGTTCTTAATTTAGTTTATGGTGGCGGATTTAAACAACAAGTCCAACTTCGTGTATGAACTGGATTGTGGTCTCCAGATTCGCGGGTGCATTGATCTATTCTTACGTAAGATCCAATTCTTCCCTGGGAGCACTTTCAGTATAAGCCTACTTAAGACTAGTAACATGTATTTGTAACGGTAACTATATACAAACGAGTGAAGTTGATGAAAACTCAGTAACCTATCAATATGACTGATTGTGATTTCACTATAGACAAAAGTAAAATCAAGAAGATTTTTCGTTAGGAAAAAACATGTCTTTTATTTATAGTTGCAAGAAGGAATGTGTTTTGTTAATTAATTTGGTTTTAATATATGCAGTAACATCGGCTATAACCTAACATATTCGCTTTAACGACCGGTTATATGAACAAGACCGGTTACACTTAACAAGACCAGCTGTTATGTTGAAAATTAGAAGACCGGCTTTTATGTTACAAGACCGGCTGTTATGTTACAAGACCGGCTGTTATCTAACAAGACCGGTTGTTATGTTACAAGACCGGCTTTTATGTAACAAGACCGGCTGTTATCTAACAAGACCGGATGTTATGTTACAAGACCGGTTGTAATGTTACAAGACCGGCTGTTATGTTACATGACCGGCTGCTGTGTTAAAAGACCGGCTGTTGTGTAACAAAACTGGACTGTTTTCCAGCAAAACCAGTTACATTTAAAAATAAACCTTGTTTACATGAAAACCGGATGTATATTACAAACGTCAAGTTGTTAAATTACATTCACGAATGAAACAGCACAGAAAAACACGTCACTACTATTTTAACTAAATACCTTCCCCCCTCGCAGTAATTATCAGCGTGTATCAACTTTTTAATTTGCCAATAACGATAACTCCAACGGAAGCCTACAATTCATTTTTCACACCTGCGTGTGTAGGGGGGGGGGAGGAGATTAGGGTGGAGGAAATCCAAAGCTGATAAATCGAAAAAAAAATATCCGTGTGAGAAAAAAAATAATGGCGGCTACCTTAAATGCAATCAGGACGAGATTATTACCATACAAAAGTGGCAAACGTTTAGTCAAAAGTTAAGGTGACATATTCTATTATTTAACATTAGCACACACACACGTCTGTGTGTCAGTCTGTGTGTCAGTCTGTGTGTCAGTCTGTGTGTCAGTCTGTGTGTCAGTCTGTGTGTCAGTCTGTGTGTCAGTCTGTGTGTCAGTCTGTGTGTCAGTCTGTGTGTCAGTCTGTGTGTCAGTCTGTGTGTCAGTCTGTGTGTCAGTCTGTGTGTCAGTCTATCTATCTGTTATGATTTTTAATCCATTTTAAATACTTAAACTTTTTAAAATAAAATATTTTATCTCATAGAAAAAAAGTATTGCGCACCAAGCGAACGCCGAGTAAAGATGTTCATAATGGTGCGCAATATTATTAGTACTTTATACATTTAGATGCGTTTTAGAGAAATCGGAAATAGCGTAAATTAGTACTTCCCGTCAACGGAAATTACTCAAAATTTAACAGAAGGTAGAGAATTAGATCTTTTACTTACAGGTGAAATTTCATTCCTCTATCTGAAATAGTACTCAAGTTTTGAAAAAATTCAAGTTTTTGAAAAATTCAAAGTAGAAAAAGTACCACTTCCGGTTATCGGAAATAGCTCAAAAGTTGATACGGATCTACGATTTTGATAAATACTTATATATGAAATTTCATCAACCTAGCTGTAACGGTACTCAAGTTATCGTGTTTACACACACACACACACACACACAGACACACACACACACACAGACATACGGACAAGATTGCAAAATTATGTTTTTCCGTATCAGTGAGGTGTAAAACGTCGAGATTTGTAAAAATCTCGATTTTTTTTTTTTTTGCACGATTACAATACTTTCTCTATACTACGTATATACGAGAAAGTAAAAATAAACTGTACAAAATAGTAAGTATGTATAAAATATCTATATAGATCCAATATCAGTTACAAATCATGGTGTATAACATATCGCGTATCAAACATGTTTAAAATATAGGCCTACTGTATAAAATATACTGTATAACAGTATGTATAAAATAGTAACAAATTGTTCTATAAAAATATCAAGAACCAAATATTATATATGAAATATACTGTACAAAATAGCACGTATAAAATTATCAGTTATAAATTGTCATGTATAAAATATCCCATATCAAATAGCATGATGGATAAAATATTAGTTACAAAATACTATGGATAAAATATCAATTACAAAATACTATGGATAAAATATCAGTTACAAAATACTATGGATAAAATATCAGTTACAAAATACTATGGATAAAATATCAGTTACAAAACTATGGATAAAATATCACTTAGCCCTTACGAAATGTGTACATCAAATCGAATGCAAAGCTTAACCTGGGCATTAGAACAAAACTCGTAAACACCATCGTTATAACACTAACCATCAACACACACATGCACAACAGCTAATCACCTGATCACGAAACAAGCATTACGTTAATTAAAAAAGCTTAACCGTCAATACAAGAAACAGGCCATACTACAACAAACCTAAAGAAAAGCTAAGAAGATATAAAAACTATTTAATACAACTAAACTTACAATTAATACAACAAGTTAAACCCGTTTTACAAAACACAAAAAAATACAACTCAAGTTTACGAACAAGGTAGATCTATGTTATACTAAAGCAGGACTTCTTACAAACACCCCCCCCCCCTTAAACACACACACACACCTAAATTTAATCGTTTAAGCAAATATGTTTAACTGCCTCTTGAAGTTCCCCCCCCCCCCCCACCACCACCACACACTCGCGTCAACCCCTCCCCTGTGTATATTAAAGCCGGCTAACACAAACACTAACATAATGACCAACGTTCTTATTTGAGTAAGGAGAGGGGGGGGGGAGAGAAGAACAGGGGTGTAGAAAGATAGGGAGGAAAAAGAGAGAAGGGGGGAGGAGGAGGCGTTTAAGAAAACACATCGGTGCACATTTTTTTTATCGAGTGCTCCTTCACTCCCTCCCTCTCTCTTACTACAACCCCCCCCCCCCCCCCTCACGGTGCAATTCGGCCCTCGGATTCATCTCGCCGAGGTTGAACGGCGAACCCCCGTCTGCCAGCTTGTTCGCTGCCCAAGCGAGTTGTCTGTTCCATTCAAACATGGCGAACGCTCGTTTTCCCTAGCGCAACAAAGGCGAATAACTTCCAACGGTCATTTCTCCGTTACCTCAACCCCCATCGATAAAACACCAGTACAGTTGTGTTCTTTACGATCAGACGATTAATTTGATGTCTTGTTCATTTTTCTACGACCAAAAACAAACGCGCAAATCGTTGTCAAAGCTTATATGCAAATGAGGTGGAGAGAGGAGTTGTGCTGTAAAAACTCCGCAAAGTTGACGCTCGGGTATCGATTATGGAATTTTTAGTTTTCTCCAGCCTGCGTTATCGAGTTTTTCGACTCGGCGTTTGCTGTTGTCGCGTGGCCAATTCAGAACTTACTCTCGAACCGAGGGTATGGAGAGGGTAAACATGATTTTTTGAGGGCATTTAGCCGGGATCAAAACGCAAGCAGGCTTGGCGAAGGACTATACGATCACCGTAGCCGTAGTGAAACCATTCGCATCTAACGAGCCTAACGCCGAGTGGTTTAATTATCTCGCGACACATAGCTGGGTCATCAGAGGGACGTTTCATTATCCCATTGCATGTTTTTAAATTGGGATGCATGTTTCATATAAACATTGATCATGGTGTATGTACAGATGACATAAAGATATAAAGCTATCTTTTGGAAGATAAATATATATAATATATATAATTATATATATATATATATATATATATATATATATATATATATATATATACATATATATACATATATATACAGCTATTTAGGTAAAGTTAATGTTCAGGATTGGATTTACCATATCCTTAACAGCAATGTTTATTTC